>NC_056742.1:469094355-469394355 GCF_019279795.1 Protopterus annectens
TGCCTGCATAGGGGGTATGAATGGGTACCTCCCTGTTTGTTTATGTACCACATTACTGTGGTGGTGTCAGTCCTTATCAATAGCTGGCCTGGATGCAGTAGGTCTTTGAAAGCTATAATAGCATTTATTACTGCTAGCATTTCCTTCTGATTGATGTGTAGCTGCTTTTCTTTTTGGGACCATTTGCCCTGAATGCACCGATCTGTCATGTGCGCCCCCCAGGCGTAGTCCGAGGCGTCTGTTGTGATGATTTGATTTGCTTGAGGCTTGCAGAATGGGAGACCTGTGTTTCTTTGCCATGCTTGAGCCCACCACAGAAATTCCTTTTGAAGACATGGAATTAGTGGTATTATTGTTTCCAAACTGTGGCTGTGTTGAGACCATAGGTTTTTTTAGGTACCATTGAAGTTTCCTCATATGCAGCTTTGCACATGGGATTAGTAGGATGCAAGATGCCATGAATCCCAGAGCCTGCAGGATTTTCCTTGCAGTCAGCCTGGTGAAAGTTGCCAGTTTTCTGAAGTATTGAGTTAGTTGCCCTTGTTTCTCTGGCGTGAGGTAGGCCATCTGGGTGTTTGTATCCAAGCTGGCACCCAGGAAAATTATTGTTTGAGAGGGTATTAGCCTTGATTTCTTTTTGCTGACTGTGTATCCCAGAGAATTCAACAACATTATTACAAACGCCAGATGTTTCATAAGTATGTGCTTGCTGTCCGCTTGGATCAGGCAGTCGTCCAGATATGGGTATATTTGTATCCCTTGAAGTCTGCAGTAGGCGATTACTGATGCCAGGCATTTCGTGAACACTCTGGGCGCAGTAGATAAGCCAAAGGGCAATGCAGAGAATTGATAATGGGTTGAACCTGCAAGAAATCTGAGGTATCTTCTGCAATCTTGTCTGATTGGGACATGCAGGTATGCCTCCTTGAGGTCCAATGTTACCAGCCAAGACTCCTTGCCCAGCATGGGAAGAAGCTGCTGTAATGTGAGCATCTTGAATTTTGGCACAAGTAAAAATGTGTTTAGGATGGATAGGTCCAAAATAGGTCTCCAATCTTTTCCCTTCCTTGGTACCAGGAATAGTCTGGAATAAAAACCTTGACCCTGTTCTTGTACAGGTACCTCTTGAATAGCTTTCATGTCCATGAGATCTGAAATTTGTTTTGTGCCTCTGCCCTTTGATTGTGTGGCAGGTTTGGCATGCCTCTCATTTTTGGAAGGGTGTGAAAGTGAAATCTGTAGCCTCTGTTTATAATGTCCAGGATCCATTTGTCTTTTGTGACAATATGCCAATTTTTCAAAAATAATGCCAGTTTTCCGCCTAAAGGTGCTGCCATTTGAGCCTTGCTTGGCATGCAAAGGGGAAAGTCATTGGTTCTGCTTTCTGAATGGCTGTGAACTATCCTCACCACCTCTTTGTGTGGGTGCTTGCCATTGTCTGCCTCTAAATGATCCTTGAGATTGCCCTCTGCCCCTCGGGCACCTGTATCTACCTCTTTGGGATCTGTCCGTGGCTGGAAAGGACCAATTTTTGGAAGGCCAATTTCTACTGAAACGTGGAGGTTGTACCTGTAGGAAATCTTTGACTGTTTGCATTGATTTTGCCTTTTCTTCCATTTTCTTTAATACCTCCTCAGCTTTTACACCAAACAATACATAGGTTCATAGGTTTGTACTAGGCTATCTGCCCTGGGGCATTTATAAGCCTAGCCAGAGTGTGTGTGGTTTTCACCACCCCTTAGGATGAGAATACTACGCCCTTTTAGGGTTTAGTTTACTGTGCCTCTGTCTAGTAGTGACACAGAGATGACCCCCTGGGTAAACCTACGATCTCCCATCCACTCGTCAAGATTTCTCTTGAATAGAGTTAGTGAGGGACTCTGCCTAACATGGATTGGGATTCTGTTCCAGAGTGTAGGGAGCCTCTGGGTTATGAATCTGTCCCTCCAGCACGTCCTATTTATTTCTGTGTTGAGGTTTAAGTCTCTTGCTCTCGTGGCTCTGGTGGATTTGGATTTACTGAGGTGGAGCATGTCCATTAATTCCGGATTGGACATGGCCTTGTATGTCAGGCACAGATCACCTCTGAGTAGGCGGTATGCGACTGAATAGAGCTGGAGTATTTTCAGTCGGGCAGCATATGACATATGTTTAAGACCCTTTATTCTCTCGGTGAGGAACATTTGGGGTCTTTCCAACTGCTGCAGGTGTCGGGTAAGATACATCCCAAATGGGGCATTGTACTCAATCATTGGCCTGATAAGAGAAGAGTACAGGGGCACAATGACCTCTTTTGATCTAGATGTGAAACCCTTCATGATAAGGTGGGCAATATAGAAGGTCTTCCTAACTACTTTGGCAATGTGAGTGTCAAATGAGAGGTTACTGTCAACCTGGGTCCCAAGATCCCTGATTACCTCTTCCGTACTTAATGGATTACCACCTATGTGGTAATTTGTGGGTACCTTGTTTTTCCCAAAGGGTATGACTATACATTTTTTGGCGTTCAGCTTAAGGCCATGGCTCTGGCACCAATTATCCGTTTCTATGAGGCCTCTCTGAAGGATGTTTGTGTCCGCTGGAGTATCAATTATGGCCCCCAGTTTGCAGTCATCTGTGAACTTTGTCAGCCACAATCCTCCTATGTTTGCCTGTACCTCGGAAAAATAAATGCCGAACAAGAGGGGTCCCAGGACTGAGCCCTGTGGGACACCGCTTGTGACTGGCTTAGAGTCTGACATAGCTCCAGCAACTCTGACCCTGTGGGTTCTGTCCTTGAGCCAGTTTGCAACCCATCTTGTGACATATGGGTTTACATTTAAGCTGGTGAGTTTGTCTATGATGCCTGATTGGGGTATTGTGTCAAAGGCTTTTGCAAGGTCAAGGTAGGCTGTGTGAACTGCCTTACCCTCATCAATGGCCTTAGTGACTGTTTCAAAAAAGTCGATCAAGTTCAAAAGGCAGGATCTGCCTTTGACAAAGCAAAATTGGGTAGGATCCAATGTCTGTAGGTCCCCAATGTCTTTGTTTATGAGTTCCATAATGATCCTCTCCATAGCTTTGCAGACCAGGCTCGTCAAGCTTATGGGGCGGTAATTTCCAGGGTCCGTAGAAGCACCGCCTTTGTGAAGTGGTACCATTGTCGCCGTACGCCACTCTTTGGAGTGCGTATCCTGTAGTAAGGCTAAGATTAAACAGCAGCCTTATGTGTGGGTTTAGTTCCTCTTGGAGTTCATGTAGGGACACCGTCCGGTCCCATTGATGCTGTGTTTTTAGCTTTAGAGAGGGCGGCTCTCACCTGGGCATCTGAGATGTTTGGGAGGCTACACTCTGCTGGGATAGTTATTTCTCCTTTTGGGGAGGGGATGAGAAATTTGCACTGAACCTGTCTGCCAGAATGTTGGCAATGTCAGTGGGTTCAGTGTATTTTGTGTCATTTTGGACTAACTCTGAGCATATCTGGGAGTTTCCACCCAGGTTTCTAACATAGCTAAAGAAGGCCTTGTGATTGTCTTTTGTGTCTTTTGCGATTTTTCTCTCAAAGTTGGCCTTGGATGATTTTATGAGTGATCGTAGCTTTTGCTAGTACTGATCAGAGATGCCTTCCCTTTTAGGGATTTTGCTCTGTCATGTAGTAGCTTCCTCCTCCTGTTGTAGAGTTTGTTTATGGCTGGGGTCCACCAGACCAGGCGCCTGCCTTTGGGGAATGGGTCTTGGTTTTATTTGGGATTGCATGATCCATGCATTCTTGAAGGTGCCCGTAGAAGGTATTTGCAAAGGATTCAGCAGTGTGGGTTGTGGTTTCCACTGGCCCAGGGGCCTTGAAGGATACCACTTCAGTTTTAAGAAGTGGGAAGTTGGCTTTTGAGAAGTTCTTCACTGTGGTCTTTTGTGCAGGGGGTGGGGGTGGGATGTGGATTTCCAGTGAGATTAATTTATGGTCTGATCTTACCAAAGAGGGATATACTTCTGGTGTGGAGCATTTTGTCCCCATGTTTGTGATGATCAGGTCTAGTATATTGTCTCCTCTTGTGGGAATGGTGACCAGTTGTTCCATTGCATTAGAGTTTATGAATTCTAGGAACCTTTGGGCTAGGGTGTTGGGGCTTGAGTAATGTTCCCAGTCTATGTTTGGGTAGTTGAAGTCTCCCAATATGATGGTATTTGTAGAGACATTCATACTCTTTAGTGTCTTCAGGAAGGCTGTGTGGGGTTCCTGAGTTTGAGAGGGTGGTCTGTAGCATGCTACAAACTGTAAGGCTGTTTTGCCTATGGTTAGTTGCACCTGGATGGTCTCTGATGCTTCGTGCGTTGCCACTAACCTGGAGGTGTGGGTATCTTTGATGAATATGGATACTCCCCCTCCTTTTGTGGTTCGGTCCAAGTTTTGGGGCTGGAAAGCATGATATGAGGTAAAACCTGATAATGCTGGGGTGCTCTCAGGAGCCTTGAACCAGGTTTCAGTCACTGCACAGACATTGATGTTCTCCATACTGAGGAGGGCTTCGAGGGCGTGCATCTTGAGGTTTAGACTTCTGGCATTGAGCAGCATTACCCTTAGTTTTTTTCCACTTGTGTTTTCTAGGGAGGTAGGTTTGTCCTTTGAACCTTGCCTAAAAAAGGCACTATGGGGGTGGCAAGAGCCTTGGCCAATATCCGGAAGCCCAGGGGTGACAGGTGCAAGCCGTCCCTTGCGAAGCAGCGTGGCTTGTCAAGCATGTCATCCCAAGCAGACAGACATTGGATCCCCTTAGAATGACACCAGTAATTAAGCCAATTGTTAAAACTGATCATTTTGTCTTTGTACTGTGGCATCATTCTTGGTGAGGGTAAGATGCTGCTCAGGGTCAGGGTCATACCAGCCTGGGCTACATAATCAGAGAGCTCCTCTATGTCCCTTTTCATGTAGTCCAGGGAGGTATGTCTCAGGTCGTTCACACCGGCATGTACAATGACTGAGTCATATTTGTACTTGCTGTGGAGTGACCTGAGTGCTTGTGTTATGTGGCGGATTCTAGCTCCCGACAGGCAGCTTACTGTGACCCTCTCCTTGTTCAGTCTGGTGGCTGATGCGTCAGTGTGTCTGACTATGGAGTCACCTATTACAAGTGTGTCTGGCATGTTGTTTGGCCTTAAGGGCTGTGACTGTTTAGCACACTGACTTTGTGAACTATGTGTTGCATGTGCTATGTCTTGAGGTGGCGGTTGCTTGGGTGTCTGCTTTGGAGGCCTCTGTTGTTTTGGTAGATTTTTGATCAGCGCCTCAGAGTATGTTTTTCTGTGTTTATGTGTTTGGTTTGCAGTTGTGATAGTTCTATGTGAGACTGGGTTTGTGGTGTGCGTGGTTACCTTCTCCTCCTGACTGGTCTTGCCAGTACTGAATTGAGAGAGCTCAGCCTCCAGTTTGGCTATATAGTTGCATCTCTCGCATATATTTGTATTTGTTGGGAGGAGGAGAGGGTTGTCTGTGTACATGAGGGAATTGTAACATTGCCTCAAGATTCCCATTCACCAGCTGAACAGGAGAGGCGCTAGCAACTGACCCTTGACATTCTAGAAATAGTGAAAAAGATTGCTGTGTAACTGAGTCAGAAAGGACCTATAGGGAAATGGGTAATCAAGGGAATTTAGGTGAATGAAGTACTTTCTTTTAGTTAAGAGTGCTTTACTTGTATAAAGAAATGCTTTAGGAGCAAGTGCTGAGCTTTTCAGATAGAGTATAGGCTGTATAGATTGCAAGTAGAACAGTTCTAAGGGAAAAATTGAAGAGCAGACTTTACGGAGCCAGAAATAGTTTAAACTTGATTAACGGCTGCCCGATGCTGCTCTATGAGCAACTTTGCTAAAGCAAAAGCGGGCTTTATAGCAGGGGGTTGAAAAGAGCCAGGAATTGACCCAAAATGGCCAATAAACTACAAGTTGCTGGGCTGGAACCAATCCTCTAGGGACAAATAGGTTGCTCAGTGCTCCCCACTCCCACTGGTGAACAAAGAAGCTTCCTCTTATCCAAATAAGGGTATGGATAGCACAGGAACTAAGACAAAGCCCAGAGATCAGCAAAATCTGAAGACTGGACTATTCTAGTTCAGAAAAGCAGGAAAACAAGGATATTTTTTTTTTTTTTTTTCTTTTTTCACAGAGAAGGGAGAAAAAGATACAGTAACAAACAGTAAATGCTATATAACGGCTAGTGCACTTTAGTGTGTTAGCCTAACAATTAAATTAAACAAAAACAACTTTTTAAAGTGCTAACAGTATAAATTCAACACAAGAACAGTAAAAACAATATGCAGAGCTGTTTTTTAAGCGAAATGCAGTCAAGATGCAGTACTTTAAGCGAAAGCCAGAAAAAATACTTATAGATCCAGGAAAGTCACTCTTTCACTCTCTGCTGCTTGTAGAACTCTGCAGGACACCACGAGGAGCTGTGCTGAGTCTTTTACAAGTAAAAAAGCGTGCAAAAGCGGGCTTTATAGCAGGGGGTTGAAAAGAGCCAGGAATTGACCCAAAATGGCCAAAAAACTACAAGTTGCTGGGCTGGAACCAATCCTCAAGTGACAAATAGGTTGCTCAGTGCTCCCCACTCCCACTGGTGAACAAAGAAGCTTCCTCTTATCCAAATAAGGGTATGGATATAGCACAGGAACCAAGACAAAGCCCAGAGATCAGCAAAATCTGAAGACTGGACTATTCTAGTTCAGAAAAGCGGGAAAACAGGGATATTTTTTTTTTTTCTTTTTTCAAAGAGAAGGGAGAAAAAGATACAGTAACAAACAGTAAATGCTATAAAACGGCTAGCACACTTTAGTGTGTTAGCCTAACAATTAAATTAAACAAAAAATAACAAAAAACATCTTTTTGCAGAGGGGCATCTAGTAATTTAGCTTTGACATGATCTGGTAAGGTTTGCTCTTTGAGCCAGGCATGTCTACGTATGACTGATCCTGTAACAGCAGCTCTACATGAGGCCTCTAAAGCATCAAAACCACATTGCAAGGTATGTTTACCCACTTGTTCTGCACTATACATCAAATCCTGCAACTCCTTCAAGTCTGGTTGTTCAGGTTGTGACATTTTGTTTCTCAACTGTGATAACAGAAATTGTTGGTACTTTAACATATGGAACTGACAGTTTAATGCCCTCATGGTTAAGGTGGCTGAGGTGTAAACCTTTTTCCCCCACCTCTCTAAAGCTCTGGAATCTCTCTCTGAAGGTAATGGATTTTTAGCAGTGGAGGCCTTAATTCCCTTGGGACCCTGTGATATAGTTTCTGGGTCAGCCGCATGGCTTTTGTATAGGAATTGGTGTGAGTCAGGAACCCGGTAATACCTGTCAGGCTTGACTGAAGCTGGAGGTAAAGAATCTGGGTTAAGGCAGGCCTCCGAATACACGTCATCTAGAATGTCTAAGACAGGAGGTATAGCCAGAGGCCTGTGCTGAGGGTGTAAGAGGAAATCCCTAAGCCTTTTCTTGGAGTCTGAGTACGCTTGGCCTTCCCAGTGGAAGTGTTCCCTCAGGGTATGTAAGGTTTCCCCAAAAGAGTAATCCTCAGGGGGGAGACAGAGGGAATGGACTCCTCTGCATCAGAATCTTCAAAAGGGGAGTAAGAATGTTCCTGGTCTTCAGAATGTTCTGAGATAATGGAGGCCTGGTCCGAGGAGGGGGATTCTTCCTCCACTCTGAGTCTTTTGTCTGGGGGGGGGGGTGAGAACCCCTAATAAGAGTAATCAAATCCTCAGCCATTTTGTGCATCTGCTTTTTAGGCATGGGGCCTTGAGAAGGGCCCTGTGGAGCTTGTCTTTTAGTATGCATGGCTGATTTAGACTTAGTGAAAGCCTTGATGGAAAAAGAAGAGGAAGGCCTGTAGACACCTTGAGAGGTGGCAGGTCTATCTAAACTCTGAGTTTCACAGCCAATAGTGGCTTCAGTATCTGTTGTTGGGGTGTGGGCCGAAGAGCCTGCGACCTCGGGCACAGAAGACACCGCCAATGAAGCGTCGTCGGTAGTCAGGGGCTGCGTAGGCACCTCACTGAGAACCGGACCACCTGTAGTCGGCTTTGGCGTGGTGTCGGTAGAAGTCGTGGACCTCGTATGTCGGTCCTTATCTTTGCGTCTTTTACTCAAAACTGGAGTCGGAGTATCCGACGACATAATGTAATTAATTTTTTTTCCAAAATAGGGTTGGGCGAACTCCGCCCGATGCCTAATAGTGCGTCTGTTGAATGTGGCACAAAAACGACAGGCCGAGACGTTGTGGTCTGGGCCTAGGCAAGGAATGCAGAGGGAATGAAAATCCTTATGCGGTATTTGCTTCCCACAAGAAATGCAATTATTAACTTTGTCTGACATCGGTCTGAGGCAAGAAAAGTTTCCCCAACGGGGTACTTAGCTTTAAAGAAGACTTCCGTTGAAAAATATTCGTAATCTCAGGAGCTGGCCGACCGGCACTTGCGAACTGCTTCTGCTTTGGGCACCGCGCGGCAAGAAAGACTGGAGAAAATGGCGTCGGCTGGATCTTTTATACCCCTGTCGCACTGACGTCAGGGAGGAAGCGACGACAACCGCCGCCGGACCAAGACTTTGGAATTCGGCCGACCGAGGACCCGTCTGATGGCAGGAAAACCCATCTGTTATGACTGCAGCTGTATGCACGATGAACATCTGGGCATATACCTGCCAGTGTTGTTTTTTGGCCAAATGAGTTTTCGGTCATATGGGCTTTCGGTGAAATGAACTTTCGGTAATATGGTCTCAGTCAAACAGGCTTCGGTCATATATATATATATATATATATATATATATATATATATATATATATATATATATATATATATACATACATATATATATATATATATATATATATATATATATACATACACATATATACATATATATATATATATATACACACACATATGTATGTATATATACACATGTATGTATGTATACACACACATACACAATACCGATATGCATAAATACATTACACACACACACAATACAGATATGCATAAATACATTACACACACACACAATACAGATATGCCTAAATACATTACACACACACACACACACACACACACACACACACACACACACACACACACACACAAAGACCGACTGTTGCAGGCATTTTTATGGCTGTAAAATATAAGTGTATTGTTTGAAACCTCAAAAATAAGTGATTTATCTTGTACAATATCCATACATATGACTGAAGTACAAGTATATTCACTAAATACCAGAATGCTATTAAAGCCCATGAAGAACTGAAGAAAAGAGCTAGTTCTTCTATCTGCATACTACAAGTATGATGCCTCTACAGATTAAGGTGATGAGCTCTAATGAATACATTTATTTGCGCGGTTGCATATGTTTGTATTTAGCATTAGTGCCTAATGATAAAGTCCATTGTTAAAGTTTATTGTCAATGCAATGATGCAATGAAATTATAAGTTATGTTCTCACCATAACTAGCCATCTGTGTTGTCCATTTTCATTCTTTCTCATTAATGTGTTCAGATCCAATCCTCAGATCTGACTCGGCCACATACATTAGACTTCGGATCTAGGTCTTGAGCTCCTCCCTCCACCCACAATGCTCTATTCCATCCCCATTGCCTCAGACCAGGTTTGCTGCCTAATTTCTCCCTGATACAAGACAGCAAAGATAGATATAAAGATAGGGCTCAGAGATGGAACGGTAGGTTCCAAACACAGTCCATCAGGTTCTTCCAAAAGAAAATAAGGAATGGGCGACTGATAGGAGGGAAGGTGAGGAAGAATGAAAATGGGCAACACAGGTGCCTAGTTATGGTGAGTACGTAACTTATAAATCTGATGTCCTTTTCATTTTTCCTCACTAATGGGACAGAGTCCCCAGCTATGTAAACCTTGGGTGGCCATCATGGAAGGATATTCCAGAGCTCTGCCAAACCAAAGGAGGCTCTATTTCTGGATATGATGTCCAATTTGTAGTGCAAAATAAAGATACGAGTCTTGGACCATGTGGCTGTTGCACAAATGTCATCAATAGAGGTCCTTGACCAAAAGGCTGATGAAGTAGCAACGGATCATGGTGAATGAGCTCGGGGTGGTCTTGGTAATACGAATCCTTTTTGAGAATAAATCAATGAAACACAGTCTGTAATCCATTTAGCTAGGCTAAGTTTAGAAACTGACCTAGGCAATTTGAGGAAAAGGATATGAAAAGCTGATCTGACTTTCTAAACTGCTTTGTCCTGTTAAGATAAAAACATAGTTGTCTATGTACATCAAGGAGATAAAGCATATACTCTCCCTTATTACAAAAATTTGGAAAAAAAGACTGGTAAATTGAAGGACTGGTTGATATTACATTCAGAAGCCATTTTAGGCACAAAGGAAAGCTTGGTCCATACAGAAACCCTATCTTTATAAAAGATAATGTAAGGGGGTTTTCCCTGATGCAGCCTGGAGTTCAGAAATTCTTTTCGCTGGTTATAGCTACCAGAAAGACCATTTTCCATGATAGAAATTTTAGATCACGTTTGTTTGATGGATCAAAAGGTTTCTGAGTTAAACCCTGAAGAACTACTATAAGGTTCCAAGGTAGTGATGGATTCTTTATCGGAGGTCTGAGGAGAAAAATGCCCTTCATAACAGCTTTACACAATTTAGTAGAAGCCAAGGAGAAAGATTTATTTCCTGAATGGAAATTAGAGTTTGCTGCCAAATGAAGTTTAAAAAAAACTGGCCCCTTCATTAAAAATGGTTGTAAGAAAAAGAACTTCAGAAGTTGGGGCCGAAAAGGGGTTGATGTTTTCGTCTGAAGCCCAAATAGAAAACCTTTTTCCATTTGTTTATATACACTTTCTTGGTGGAAGTTTTTTGTGACATCAAAATAATGTTGTGAATTGGGGAGGAGAGCCTGGACTGTCTGAGTACTACTGGAAGTGGAGAAATCATGCGGTTAAAACTTAGGGCTAGAAAACTGGGATGTTGAATCCCTGACGGGTGAGATAAAAGATCCTGATGAGATCATGAAGCATGCTAAGGGAAGCAGTATTATGGCAGCTGACGTAAACCCCAGTGCTCGAAGCACTAACCTTGCCGGAGGAGAAGGACGAGAGAGGACATCCTGTACTTGATGTCTTAAGGACGCAATATGGTGGAAAGGTTAAGATGTCACCTGAGTCGTAGTGTTCAAAAGCGTTCCGATGAATTCCAGGGTTTGAACTGGAGCAAGCTGTGATTTGGCAAGACTGATTAAAATACCCAAGGTGTTGCAAATCTGGAGAAAATAGTCCCTGTCTTGCTGATGTCGATGCCTGGAGGGGGCGGTGAGGAGCCAATCGTCCATTTATGGAAACACCTGGAATCCTATGAGCCATAAACAGCTGCCACTACTGCCATGCATTTGGTAAACACCCTGGGGGCTGTGGTGGGTCCAAAGGGCAGAACTCTGAATTGCTAATGAGTGGCTCCCAGCACAATTGAAGATGCCATCTGGATCATCTGTCTACTTTTATATGATAGTAGGTGTTCTGAAGTTCTAGAGAGCACATCCAGTCATTCTTGTGGAGAAGGGGCAGGACGGACTGAACCTTGACCATTCAAAACTTTGCCCTCTTCACATAGTGGTTCAAACTGCTTAAATCCAAAAATGGGTCTGTGGTCCCCTGTTTTATTTGGTACTTAAAAGAACCGTGAGTAAGTTCCGAGTGCTATCTGGTCAGGTGGGACCTTCTGGGTGAGACTTTTTCTAGCAGCTTTTATACTTCTTGTGCTGCTTCCTTCCTCTGATTGGGTGGAATGTTGGGAAGTTTCTTCCTCCAACAAGGAGGAAGAAGGGAAAAGTTATGAAATAACCTCTGAATATTATTCTTAGCACCCATAACTTGGTCGTGATATTTGTCCAGAAATCTAGGTGCAAAGAGAGTTGAGTTGGACAGTTGGGCAGCACTTCAAGAGCACTGATAGGGCCTGTCAAAAAAAGATTCGCTAAAACCCTGGTTCTGTGGGTCTCCTCTGCCTCTAGGCAGATATTTAACATTAAAATTTCCTCCTCTGCCTCTGGAGGAATTATCCCCAGGCGAATCTTGGAAAGGTCCCTGAGATTTACAGAATCAAATCTTTTTACCACATCTTTGGTTTCTAGAAAAAGTCAGTGGAGGGGTAGAAAACTTGATTCTCATGGCAGACAGGTTCTTTCCTTCTTTTTCGCTGTGAGTAAGCATATCCTTAACCAATGGCCCAAACAAGGAAGTGCCATCAAATGGGGCATTAACAAAAGATTTCTTAAAGGGCTCTGCAAAGTTGCATAGCCGCATCTAGCGGTGTCTCCTTATGGCAATACCTGAAACAGCTGCTAGTGAGGTACCCTCAGCTGTGTGAGATATTAACCTCATCGACACATTTGAAATAGACAAAACATTAGTCAGCTGAGAGGAAGTCCTCTTGAAATCCTTAGCAGACATGAACTGAGACAATGAATTTGACAGTTCTTTAGGCAAATCTCTCTGCAGCCTAGTAAAATGTGACAAGTAATTATGTGACCTCCCATCCATGCCCAGTGTGAAATGAGGTCAATAAGTTCGTCCACCGGGGGGGGGGGGGGGGTCACCCAAGATGTATATGGTCCAGTACCAAAAGCATCCAGGAACACTGATTCTTCAGGTGTCCTGAAGTCGTTTGGGACAACCAGCCACCTTTCTGCTTACGGATTTCTAGAACATCTCCAAAGGAGACGTCATCAGGTAGTGATCTGGGGGATCCTTCTCCCTCATCAAAATCAGTGTCTTCTATGAGAGACTCTGTGTGTCTCCTCTTACACGTCCTCTTTTGAGGGACCTCCTCTGTGGGATGTTCAGGGAGGCATCGGAAGAGACGGGGATTTCTTCTAGTGGAACTGTCTGGACAACAACTGGAACTGGCTGTCCCTATGAAGTAAGACTGATGGACTCAGAGCATGGAGCCAAGGATCAGAGACATGAGATAATGGTTCTCTATGGAGAGAGAAAGCCCGTTCTACCACCTTGAACACTGAAGGAACAGTGGAAACCCTTTCCTCCCTCCTCAGAGCCAAAGCTTCCAAAGGGGTAGGTTGGGGCCACCCTGGATCTGGGCCTTAAGGGGAGAATTAAATCAGAGTTGTCCAGGGCCAAGGCTCCAAGAGGAAGGGCCAGATCTGACAAAAACAGAGCCATACCCAACCCCTCGGATCTGGCCCTGACATCTTGGCTCCAAGACTCGCTCTGATTCAAGTGTATTAGAACACAGCCAGTCAGGGAAATCATCTTAGTGGAGGAAGGAACTCTCCTCGGATCTGACAGTGAAACTCTCAGAGATCTCAGATCCTGGGACACTGAAACCATGGGTCAGATCAGAGAGGGAAATCAATGGACTTCATAAGTACACTCACGGATCCAGTAGGGGATGGAGCTGTGAGAACCTCCATCTGGATAGGAGCTCTGAGGAATTTACACATCATCCTATCCACATCTGCATCTGACAGGTTTCTGAAAGACCTAGAAAATACTGTGGAAGGGGGTCAGGAATGTTTCTTTGGAGTCTGGAATGACTGAGTGAGCAGAGAAGGAGAAATAGACTTTACTGCATACTCTGGGGTATGGCTTCTGTGAGCTGAACTGGTTCTTGGATTGAAGGACTTAGGATCCGAAAAAGAAGTAGATGGCAAGGGGGATATAACTACAGGAGCCAACCCTTTCAGAACCGATGATGGCTTTGGATCTGAGGAAAGGCCAAGAGGTTTAGGATCTGAGGAGGTTGGATCTTGATTTTTCTGATCTTTTCCATCGGCTCTGAGGAAGCCCTTGGGGACTTCGGAGGAGACCTCTTCCCTAGAATCTGAACAAATGGATTTAGATATTTTAGATGGAGTTTCAGCTCCAGAAGAAACAGGAAGTAACCCTTTAAGGATGAGCTTATGACACCTGTCTGATAAAGCTCTCAGATTAAAAGTAAAGCAACTTGAACAGGCAGTGTTAAGATGGCCTGGTTCTAGACAATAAACACACTTCTTGAGGGCATCTGAATTTGGGATTTTATGCACACAAGAAGTGCACTTTTTAAATCCGGTTGGTTTTTCCAACACAGTTAAAAGGAGAAAAACCCTGAACTAAGAAAAATAACAACAACTTTATTTATTTATTTACTTTTTGGAAATAAAAAGTAGTTGTTAGGCAGAAACTACAATATTAGCCAAAAACAGCCTGTAAAAAGAAAGGAAAGGAAGGAAGAAAAACACCAGCTATGGTATTTAAGGTAATACCTGGTCAGTATAGGAAAGTACCAACAATCTACAAAGACTACTAAAACGTATCAGAAAGTCAAAGAAAGGTGCAAGAAATTCCTAACGCCAGTGACTACTAAGAGGGAGGATACAGAGGGAAAAAAAACTAACAAGGTTTAAGAAGAACTATGTAAGTTTTAACAATTAACAATTAGAAGAAAATCTGCTTACTGTGCTCGAGAGCAGAACCTACGTCTATCTACAACGGCAGCCAATGAGATCTCAGGTAGTGGAAATGGAATACAGCGTTATGGGTAGAGGGAGGAGCTCAAGAGCCGGCTCTAAAGTCTAGTGTATGCGGGCTGAGTCGGACCTGAGGACTGGAGTTGAATCCATTAGTAAGAAATGAAAAGGATAACATCAGATCAAATAAATTTACTTATTTGTTGATGAGAAAAGATGGACACACACGGTAGCACTGATATGTGCACTCTCGGTTGAATCTTGCCAAATATATAAAAGTTATTTTTCCATTATTTTGGCTGGGCTGTGTAAGGATTGCATAACATGCAGAACTGGTCCTATGAAGGAGAGACTATTGCCACACTTTGCAAAGCTGTCAGTCAACCAGAGTCAAAGAAATGGAACTCTTGAAAGGCATACAGATGAGTTTTTCACAGATGCCTTTAAAGCTGGTGCTGGAGTAGTCATTTTGCTTAAGTTTTTAACCACTGAAAAAAGCTAACCACAAAGACCAAGAGGAAGTGGATCCATGATTTGCAATGAAAAACTGGTATCATTCCACAAGCATGTGCTGTCTAGAGCTCTGCAAACAAAAATGATATACTGGAAAACATCCTCAGTCTGTCAGAGAAACAAATATTCTCAACCTCTGCATGTGTAAGTCATCGTCTTTATAATAATATTATGTACTTTATTGCTTGCTGGTATATGCCTTCCACACAGATTATTCTTTCTCCCTTGTCTTTGATCTTTACAACTGTAATTCAGAATTGTGGTAGTATAGCAAAATTTGCTATGTGTCCAGAAGTGATGGTCCCCACTGTATTACAGACCAACAGAGTCACATTTTTTTAGATGGTGTCCTTAACCTCAACTTCTCCTCTGATACTGTTGCATGGTTCTCCAGCTACCTTACTACTAGATCTCAGTCAGTGAGATGGCGCTCTGCACTCTCCCCTCCTTTCCCTGTAAAAATGGGTGTACCTCAAAGGTCAATCCTAGGGCCTTTACTTTTTAATATCTTCACTAATCAGCTCTATACCTCCTGTCCTCAGTCATCTTTAGTGCAATATGCAGATGACTCTACAGTCGTCACCACAGCCAACTCTCCCTCTAAGCTCTTCTCAGCTACTCAGGCATCTTTTAACTTAGTTGAAACATGGCTCTCCAACAACCAAGTCATCCTTAACCCTTAAAAAACAAAGCTGTTACTCTTCCTACCTAAAAAGTTCAACAATATTAAACCCCTCCTTCTCCATACAGTCCTTTAGTAACACTCCCATTCAGGTAGAATCCAGTAACTAAGCTCTTATTTAATCTAAAATAACTTAGGCATAACTCTTAGGCATAACCATCGACGATTAGTTTAAATTTGACTTTCTCATTCAAAACTAGGGCTCCTTTAGCATAACAAAAAATTCCTTACCTCTGAAGCCACGATTACTCTCTCTCTTACCTACCTACCTTCTACCCAGTCTAATGTTCAATTCTCACAAATCTTAACTCAGCACTCCTGACCAAACTCGAATCTACCTACAACAAGGTAGCTAGATTTGCTGCCCAATAAACCTACAAATCCCATCACTGTCTCTCTCTAAAACACCTAAACTGGTTTGAATTACCCCACCAGCTTCTTCTCTCTCAGCTCCAGATCATCCATTCTATCCCATACCAGCCTTCCTACTGCCCAGCACTATCCCCTCTCATCTCCCATTATTCTCCCTCCAGACCTCTCTGAAGCTCTAACCAAGACTTACTACAAATCTACAAACTCAAGTCTAAATTTGGACACAACATGTACAGCTATCACCCCACTATTGTCTGGAATAGGCTCCCACTAGAAATCAGGACCCTTACACATCCTAAACAATTTAAGACAGCCACCAAAGAGCACTTTAAAAGTCAATGGTCCTGCCACTGCACTCTCCCTCCTTAAACATCCCCTACTTCTCATACCTTAATCTACTTTCTGCCCTTAACTCACTCTTCTCACTAGCTCCCTCTAATCTTCCTTGACTACTCTTTCTACTGTCTTATAAAAATTAATTAAGCAAATTGCCTCAGAAAAACATTCTATTGTAATTGTCTTGCCTTCATGCAACTACATCATGATAAAACTGGGTTTTAATAGCCACTTACCCCAAAAACTATACTCATTTTAATGACATATTTCTTTTTATACATCTTGAAATAGTTATGTTATACTCCTAATTACTGACACTGTATAACATTGTATTGCTACTTAATGCCTTGTAATAATCCTGTAACATTGCTGTATAATGCTAATTTAGAATAAAAATTGTATAATATGTTGGAGCTTTTCTCCCCGGGCCTCTGCTGAAAAATGGCTCTTCAGCTCAGTCGGACAATCCCGGTCAACAAATGTTAAATAAATAATAAACAGGGTGAAGGAATGGATGATCTTAACACTCTCCATCACTGGACCTACACAGGATTTGTTTGGTACCATGCCATCTGGCCAAGTGGCTCCTTTACTTTCACCCTATTGACTCATTCATTCCTTTTAACTTTGGGAAGTAGCCTTATGGCCCATTCATTCCTTGATTAAGACAGGGGGCACATTTCTTCAACACTCATGTACTGCTGCACCCTAGGAGTGAAAGGGATGCCTTCCCATACATTAACTCCTGACTTAGGTGCAGCATGCACCTAGTATGACTATGTACCAACTGCATCCTTCATTAGTCTAGTCTGCAGGCTGAGGTCAATAGTGCAGCTCGTCTAGCCATCTTTCTATCAATATGATGGGTGACCAAGCATAACCACACAACTCTGTCCTGCACACCTGTCTTCTTTAGCAACCCAAGCCCCCTACTCAAACTGCGGTACAGTCAGGGATTTATATAAGCCACAGCACTAGCAACCCAAGCTCCCTACACAAACTGAGGTACAGTCAGAGATTTATATAAGCCACTGTGATAGCCACCCAAGCCCCCTACCCAAACTGAGGTACACTCCGGGATTTATATAAGCCACAGCACTAGCAACCCAAGCCCCCTACTCAAACTGATGTACACTAAGGATTTATATAAGCCACAGTGCTAGCAACCCAAGCCCCCCTACTCAAACTGAGGTAAAGTCAGGGATTTATATAAGCCACAGTGCTAGCAACCTTAGCCCCCTACACAAATTGAGGTACACTCAGGGATTTATATAAGCCACAGAGATGGAAATGGTTTTGTAGACCTAAATACATTCTGACATAGTAGTTGCTTTGCTTTATAAAAATTCATGCATAATGGGATAATTTTTTAAGACTCTGAAACAACTTTAAAAGATTCAGGTCTATCCTGGCTTTGTTTACTTCAAATCAAAGACTAAAAGGAATTTCTCTGCCAAGAAAAACTTTCACTTTTAGGGATATTCTGCACATTAACTTGGTTTTGTAGGAAATAAAACTGTATGGCACAGATGTAGCATATCTGCAGGCATGTGGCCAGCAGAGTTAAAAAAATGTTACTTTATTTGAAATATTGATGCAGCAATTAACAGGCATGTAAGACAGAGACAAACTATAAAGATAGCTAATAAAGCAGGAGACAGCAGAGCAAGGGTCAGCACAAATACTTCAATCTTCTCATAATTAAAATTGCTTAATATAACAACCTTTTATCAAGTGGATCTAACTCAACAGATTTCCATCTCGGGGATTTTGTGCTGCAGTATACACAGTAAGGATGATGATGATGATGATGATGATGATGATGCTGCAAACATAAGTGACGGATAAAATGAAGTACACAGACAACTATGGTGCAACTTCACTACATGGATGAATTTTTTGAGAGTAACAGTTTAACAATGCTGCAGACTGTAAGGGCTTGTTGCTTCTAATTTCTCACTGCTGATCATATGGTTTAGGTCTTCACCTTAAGTGAGTAGCGACTGTTCTATAAAGCTTCTGGGGAGGGATGCTTAGATTTAACTTTGAAGGAATAACATGAATATTTCACAGGGAAGCGTTACAAAAAGTCCTTTAGAGGTGTATGAGTTATATAACATTTCATCTTCAAATAATATCCTTCTGCCACAGAATACAATTTGTTTATGATTGTTATACCTATTGCATACAGAACAATCTGACTGCTACTTAATACAATTTGTTTATGACTGTTATACCGATTGCATACAGAACAATCTGACTGCTGCTTAATACAATTTGTTTGATTGTTATACCTATTGCATACAGAACAATCTGACTGCTGCTTACTACAATTTGGTTATGATTGCTATACCGACTGCATACATAAAAATCTGACTGCTGCTTATGGGGTGCACATCTGGATGAAGCAGACACTTGCTGCTGGATCTGTGTATTCATAATTTCTATCTGGAAACAAACAATACCAGTGGTTATAAATACTTCAACGTTTACATATAGCTTTTTCATTAACTTCCATTCCCTGCATCTACAGCTGCCAGTTAAACAACTCATTTTTGTGTTGCCTTGCACAGTTGCACAAGCATGCTGCTTTAGTTGCAAAGATGTTTCACAAGGCTGACCACATCAAAGCTAAATAATGCAAATGAAACATATTGAAAATGATGTGCCACTGGTTTTACCATTAATATTAAACAGGAGGTGTATTTTACAGTGTGAATCTCAAACAAATACAAGTCATTTTCTTCCTCAGTGACAAGCTCTGTCCCGCCTTGTCTACATTTGACAGTATATGTTAAACAAACAGAGGCTTATCATGGTCAAACCACTCCATTTATGGATGAATCCTGAACTATTCACAGCTAAACATGAGTTGATGGTAAATTACAGTACTCTCCATTTCACGCAGCTATCTTTCTCATGATATCACCATATAACCCTTTCCCTTCCTTACCCCCTTCCCCTCTTTCTTTACAATAGTCTCTCAAACTATAAGCTACACCTCTCTCACATCATCAGATTTGCACTAGAGTATGTACTCTCTACTTTACAAAGTAGAGTTCTTTAGAAAGGTCATCTGTCTCACCTATTTCTATCATTATTCTTGCTGGTGACATTTAATCATAATCATTTCTACACAGTAATTTGGCTCCCTCCATATTGACAACATTTGCGAGTTTACCCCTAGGATCCTATTAAAATTAGCATGAAAACTGGTGTAAAAATAAAAAAGAATAAAACAAATTACAGTACAGCCAAAAACATTGCTTACATACAATCATACAAACCAAACCAAAAGCTCACGGTAACTCTCAGAGTCACCAAGCTCTGCTTCCAATCTGATGTCTCTTACTTTTAATTGTGTCTGTCCATGAGACTTGTGAGTCCCTACTAGGGAACACTACTAAGCCATTGTATATAATCACTTTGTTTTTATAATTGTTTGCTAACTTCTGTGCAATCTATGTAAGTTTGTCTATGTGAAGCTTTTCTCCCCGGGCCTCCGCTGAAAATGAACATGTATCCAGTCGAACTATCCCGGTAAACAAATGTAAAATAAAATAAATAAATAAATAACAATTCTACATTCATAATCTTACCCCTCAATTATCTCTCCCAACCATTTAATCTCGGCCAGTAGAATTAAAGGTCTCAAATCCAATACTTCAATGCTCAGAGCCAGAGCAACAAGAGATACCTCTGAGGCCTCAGTAAACCATCACATCCCAGATATTCTAGCAGTTACTGAACCATGGTTGAAAGATTCTACCTGCTATCACCGCACTTCACAGAACATTGTCATGCATACTACAACAACAGACCAGGGAAAAAAATCTGGTGCAGGAGCCATGCTGTTAATAATAGGGGGGACACACACACACTCAAACATTCCCTTGTCACTAATAATTTCTCTAACACAGAGAACTCTACAAACTGGCTGCTCTTCAAACTTACTGTTTGAAATTTTGTTGAATTATTCCTAGATGCTATACGCATCCAATTCTTTCTATCGCAGTCTCTCCATCCTCTGCAGATGATACAGTTACCTTCTAATCAAGAGAACTTAACATGGATTTTTCAGTCCTTACAAATCATAAATTAACATCTCTCCTTAAATAATTTTATGCAACATATTTCCTCTCCAGCCATAGAGTCTATCCAAATTCCAACAAAACATCTTTCCTAGACTTATTAATTACTAATATTCCAAACAAACAACACACCATTTCTCTACCTAATAATCTCAATGACCATCACCATCTGCAAGCTACCATTTAATTTAAAAACCCACAGCCACTACCACTATTTATTACTCTGAGACCATAAAGATCCTTTCCAGAATCTGAAGAAGATCAGTGATTCACAGAACTTCATAAAAAGACCTCCACTCTATCTGTTAACCTTATCTACAACAGCCCTATAAATCTTCAACTCTCTCCTTAAAGCAATCATAGAAAAAGATTTTCCTGTTATAAAAATGAGAGTTAAATGCAGAACACACTTTTGGACTCTCTCAGAAATAAAATCTCTTAAAAAGTGTAAGGAAAAAGTTTAGTAAAAATGGAAGTTATCTTGATCTCTCACTGACTACAGTAAATATCTCCTTCTTAAACAACAACGTAAACTCTCAAAAAAGAACAGTCTCCCCACTTAAGGAACAAACAATTAATAGCATCCAATTTGAAAGTGGAAACTAATTAAATACACTGCCAACTTCAGCACTTACTCTCAAAAAAATAACTCCTCTATTCACTATATAGATTCCAAACGTCTCAACAATTTCAACAAATGTAACATCTCATTTACTAATAGCCCTCATTTTATGCTTACTTAGCCATAAATCAGTCTTTCCACACTCCCCACCTGCTCCTCCACTGCAACTCTCTTTTCTTTCCAGCAGTCATTAATAAACATTTAAGAAACTGCCAGAAAATGGAAAATATGGTTAATTCTAATCCCAGTGCTTGTCACCCCACATTTTTTCTATATGGATTCCCCACCCCCCCATGCCACCAAAACTTCAGCATATATTCTTAATCATTCCTTCACCAATGGTTTAGTTCCTCCGAAGTTTACAAATGCTTTAATAGATCCTCCTCCTAAAGTTACTTGCCTAACAACTGCTCAGGATTTCATACTCAACTCTATCCTTTAACACATATATATGTTTTTTGGAAAAAAATCTTTATGTTCAAATCATGGAATGCATTAACAAGTATGATATTCTTACTGACTGCCAACACAGTTTTAGCTCTGGCCACAACACAATGACAGCAATATACTTTTTTTTACTAACAAAGTATATACAAATATTGAAAATCAGACCATGCTGGGGTTATTTTCTTCAAGCTACAGCATGCTTCTTAAATAGTAAATCCCAGCATTCCTACTAGCAAACAAAATCTGCTAACTTTGGATTCTCTGTGTTCACTTGGAAATTATCAGTCCTAAAGAACATTCTCTATTACCAGTTCAAACTGTCCCTCCAAATCTGGCACCCTTAAATCCCATGTCTCACAAGACCCTGTCCTTAGTTGCATTCTTTTCTCACTTTTCATAAATTATATTTACCTCAATTATACATCTCCACACTCTTACTCATTATGCTGACACTGTCCTATATAAATCTGATTCTAATTATAGCTTGGTATTAAACAATCTTCAAAATAACTTCAAATTATTCTGTCACAGGCTATATAATAATCAAATATCGTTAAATGTTATCAAGACTGTTCTAGTCAATCTGCAGCAATAGACACTTTTGCCAAATCCCAGATCCTGATATTACATTCAAGCAACACACAGATGCTACATGCATTATAGTCACACATTTTAAGTTCATTATAGTGCTTGATTACCAAACAATGTCCAATATAAACAACACATTAAACAGTGTAAACAATCTTCTTGACAATTTTAACTAACTACAAAATATGTAATGATTCATTAAAAAAAAAAAAAAGTTTTGCTACTACATATTAATTGGCGGCAGCAGTGGGATAGCCACATCACATATTGACTGGCTTGTAGTGGTGTGGATATTGAATTCCTGTAGCTTGTGTACAGTAATCACTGAAGGGTATCTGTGTACTCTAAATCAGCCATGCAGTGAACATTCAGAGTTCATATCACAATTGTTGTATTTCTTTTGTTAGCTTAGTTAGTCAGGGAGAGCAGGCAAGCATGTCAGCAGAGGAGTATGGCAAGCTGACAAGGAGCCAGTTGGCTGAGATGTGCCAGGCTAAAGGACTGGTGCATGGAAACCTGACTAAAGCAGACGTGATTGCAGCTTTAGACACAGCTGCATCAGAGAATAGCAACCAGGAGGATGATCAGACTGGCCATGGAGATGTACAACTCTCAGAGAATGGACAGCTCAACCTTTCCACAGAGGACATAAAAATACATCTGGAGTTAAAGAGACTTGAGCTAGAAGCCGATCGTTTGGAAATAGAGGCAGCAGAGAGACTGAGGCATCTAGAGACTGAGGAAAATGAGAAACTGCTATGCCTGGAAGCTGAGGAAAAGGAGAGGCAGAGGCAACATGAAAAGGAGATGCTGACTCTTCACCAAAGTCATGGAGGTAATGGGGAAGGGAGTAACTGAACTGCAGAAGCAAGTAAGGTAAGCAAATTCCTTCCACAATTTACAGAGGGGGATAATTTTGATAGTTTCATTTATATGTTTGAGAGGGTATGTAAACAGTATGATGTTGACCAAGGGCTCTGGATACAGTTCCTGACCCCCTTACTCCATGGCAAAGATGTAACTGTTCTGTCCAAACTATCTGATAATGACTGTCTAAATTATAATGTTGTAAAGAATTGTTTGCTAGAATTGTTTAAGCTAACATCTGAAGCTTATAGAAAAATGTTTTGTGAGCATTGATGCAAGCCAGATGAAAGTGTGTGTGAATATGTTGCTGAACTAAGCACTAATTTTTATAGATGGGTGAGTGGATGTCAGGTCACCACTTTTGAAGGGCTGGCAGACCTTTTGGTGAGGGGAAAAAGCCCTTAGCACTTTGCCTGAGGACATGACAATCTGGTTAGCTGATAGCCAATGCCTTAACTGTAGATGAGTTGGGAAAGAAGGGAGACCTATACCTAGCAAGCAGGGCATCCCTGCACAGGAATAGGACAGCCAGTGTTGCTCATGGGCCTAAGGAAATCAGTGGTGGGCAGCCCAGACTGCCCCAAAAGAATCTGCCAGTAGCAGGGGAAGCCACTAGTCCAGGTACACGTCCAGGCCCTATGGTTAAATATTTTAAATGCAACCAGTGGGGCCATGTAGTATATAGATGTCCACGGAGGCAAGGTGGGCAACAAGAGGTGGGAGAACCAGTAAGTGGGAATGACAAAATGCCAACTGTAAATTGTCTTGAGACAACAAGGGTACCAAACTACCACAAGAGGTTATATGCTATCTTAGTGAACGGCAAAGAGTCCATTGCTAAGACAGACACAGCCCCTGACATAACCATTGTGAAGCCTGTAATGGTTACAGAGGATCACTACTTACCTAGGCACTCTACTCCATTCAGAGCTTTAGGACGGACCCCATTCCAAATACCTTTAACTAAGGTTCATCTTGACTGGGAGGGTGGAAAAGGAAGCCAACAAGTAGGTGTGCTTGAGGATATCCCTGAAGATGTCCTGATACAGAATGACTTTGATAATGCAGTACCATGTGTTCATGCAGTTACACGCAGTCAGGCTTGGAGACAAGCATGTGGGTCTGGTGGCCTTGGGGAGACCCAAACAGACCGCACACTTGCAGACAGGACTGGTGAAGTGATTGCTTCAGGGAGGGAGCTACTCTGTAGCAGTGAGACTGAAGGTGAGCCACAGCTGCTTGTTGGTACTGATGTTCCCTTGGAAAGAGTGCCTGCAAGGGCAGAGGTGAGCAGTAGTACCCAGGGTAACAGTGAGGCACTGCTGTCAGAGTATACCAGACTTCCTGTGGAAGGGGAGCTGGGAAGGGTTACAAAAGGGGAGTTGAGACAGGCTCAGAGAGGTAGATAGTCAGGCACCTGATTCGCAAGGGAATGGGAATCTGCATACTGGGACAAAGGGTTACTGTAAAGACTGTAGACCCCCGAGAGAGAGCTAGAGGGTGAAAGAGTACAGCAGTTGGTAGTGCCTAGACCCTACTGTCTGGTACTTCTAGCCATAGCCCAGGATATCCCCTTTGCAGGTCATATGGGCATAAAACGTAGAAAGAGACGTATTATGCAGAACTTGTATTGGCCTGTGATTTCCAGAAATGTAACAGGGTATTACTGCAGGACCTGTGAGCAGTACCAAAAGGTAGGCAAGACAGGAAACAAGGTGAAAGCTCCTTTGATGCCTTTGTCTGTGATTGAGGAGCCACTTCACAGGGTAGCTATGGATATTGTGTGGCCTCTGAGTACCCCAAGTTCCACAGGGAAAAAGTATATCCTAGTGGTAGTAGATTATGTTACCAGATACCCTGAGGCAGGGGCTCTGTCCTTCACTGAGGCAGAAAAGGTGGCAAATGCTTTGTTAGAGGTTTTCAGCAGTGTAGGTTTCCCAAAATAAATACTGACTGACATGAGGTGCCAATTTCATGTCAGACCTGCTGGCTTGTCTGTGGAAGTACTGTGGGGTAAAGCACCTAAAGACCACCCCTACCATCCCCAGACTAACGGCCTTGTTGAGAGGTTAACTCTACACTCAAGACCATGCTATGGGCATTTGCAGACAAGTTTAAGAGGGAATGGGACAAATATTTGCCCTATCTGTTTTTTACTTACAGAGAGTTTCCCCAAGAATCCACACGTTTTTCACCCTTTGAGTTGCTGTATGAGCATAGGGTGAGGGGACCTATAGATTTACTTCGAGATGAGTGGGTGGGTGAGTGTAAATCCCACAAGCAGTCTGCTGTGGCATATGTCCTAAACCACAGGACAAGGCTCAGGGAACTCATGGGCTTGGCCCAGGAGAACCTGGCAGAAGCCCAACAGCAGAAAAAGGTCTGGTATGACAGGAATGTTCAAGCTAGAGAGAATGCTGTGGGGCAGCAGGTAATGGTTTTCATTCCTGTCAGACACAACAAGCTGCAGGCAGCTTGGGAGGGACCCTACAAGGTGGTAAGGAAGGTCAGTGATGTTGACTACGTGGCAGAACTGCTAGGCAGGAGGCAGGGGCACAAACTGCACCATGTTAACATGATGAAACCTTACCATGATAGGGAGACCCTTGTGCGGAGTATTTGCAGTGGATTGCAGGAGGAGTCTGAGGGAGATCTAGCGGCTGATCTCCTCAGTGAGGCTCTGACTGACACCTCAGTGGAAGGGGTAGCAATGTCCCAGCAGTTATCCCCTATCCAGTTTTGAGAAATCCGAGCAGTGTTACAGGGGTTTGGGGACATGTTCACTGGGAAACCAGGGTGCACCCACCTGGTACAGCACCATGTGGATACAGGACCCCAAAGGCCTATTAAGCAGGCCCCTTACAGGGTGCCTGAGAGAGTCAAACAGACTCTGAGGGAGGAGATACAGAAAATGTTGGAACTAGGGTAGTCCAGGAGTCCAGCAGTACATAGGCCTCCCCAGTGGTGCTGGTACCAAAGAAGGATGGCAGCACCAGGTTCTGTGTGGACTACAGGAAATGAAAGTCACACAGAGTCAGATGCTTACCCCATGCCTAAGACAGATGAATCCCTAGAGCAGCTGGGTGGGGTAAGTATCTTACTACTACTGATCTTACCAAGGGGTACTGGCAGGTACCCTTGACTCCCACTGCTAGAGAAAGATCAGTCTTTGTGACTTCTTTTGGCTTGTATGAGTTCACAAAGATGCCCTTTGGGGTGAAAATGCCCCAGCGACTTTCCAGAGGCTGGTGGATCATAACCTAGCAGGAGATTTTTGTCCTTGCTTACCTAGATGATATGGCCATCTACAGCCATCCTTGGCAACAGCACCACTGACAACATAACAAACAAACTAGTGAACATTTTCTGAATTGCTTTCTCATTCTTTTTCTTCATCGCCCAAACAACATGCATTCTCCAGTTTCCAATCCACTTAGCCAAATGCTATAAACAGGACAAAAATTGAACACTAGTTTTAATCACCCTTTACCACAGATTTTTCCTCTGACGACAGAGCTGAACCACAAAAGCTAGTAGTCAGAACAACACAAGCCAACCACCATAACTAAGGCAAAAATCAAAACCATGGCCACGCCAAACTACTTCCTCACTCCCCATTTCATTTTATGTTGAGATTTCAACAGCTATAAATGAGCCATCAAAAATACAAAGGAAATGGCATAATAATTCAGCAAAGCAAGAAAGTCTAAGCAAATCCCTTTAACAATCCATAACTCTGTAGCTCACTCCATGGTCTGGCAGCCACCCACCACCACTGTCAAGAACATCACCAAACATGCAGTGTTACTCTGTCTCTAACTACTTATCTGCTACTGCCTATCCTATTACTGCTACAAACATGCCCATATCTACCCCTGAATGCACACTATCATTCACTGTTCTTAACTCTTCCCAAAACACTCAAGACTTTTCACAGAACAGGAAATGTCATATGCAAGCTCATTAATATGTTTCCTAAAAAATAAACATCGCTGTACAAGTTTAAGGAAAGCAAACTAGTTTCATGTAACTGCTTGGGCAGTCTATGTCCCTCTTACCTAACATGAGAGACACTATCCCACTTTTAAAAGCAAGTTAATTACAAAACATTCCTATATGACCTAAGCATTGAAAATTACACTTCCCTCACACTTAATACAAGTATTACAAAAAATGTTACTACCATTGCATCTAACCTTAATCAATTGCCTAAAGACATTGCAAAAGAAACACAATATCCTACTTTAATGGAATTGAAAAAAAAACGCTTTAGCCACCTAAAACAATAAATTCTTCTGGTTCCTTGTTTACAGACAGCAGATAAGATACATAGTTGCCACACTCACTCTCTGCTTCTGTTAACCAGTATTAAGTTTGGACACTTTATTTGTAAACCTTACTTGTTCAAACTATCCTGCATCAACTCCTGTATTTACTATGACCAAATCTGTACATAAAAATAAATGCTGACAGTATACTACATTTCTTACTCTAATACAAGCCTCTTAGCTACTACTACAATAGGTACTCCTGTAATGAGAGCTGCTAATAAATATTAACAACTTTCCCTTCATTGAACTGAAATATATGCATGCACGTGTATTTTGTGTTAATCAATTTATTGTCTTGTATATGTGCTCTGTATTCTATGATTTCTTACTTCAATGAAATGTATTTTCAATGTTGTAATTTTCTGTTATTTCACTAACAAGTACATTCAATACTCTGCTTGTGATTATCTTCTGTAACTATGTCCTGGCACCTGGGTTGTGTCTGAAAAGGGTCTTTGAACCAGTCCACTTACCCAGTCAATGAATCAACAAGTAAATAAATTCTTTAAATGCACGACACAGTATATTATTTTTGAAATCACTGTAAATGCAAAATTAGCGCAATTTTATTTATTAATAACATCCATCTAAACAGATACAGAATACCTGCATACAAGTACAGTATCACTTTAAATTCATTAACCACCTTGAGCATAAAAGAAGGATTAGTACGAAGAGACAGCCTGTCCTATGAAATACTACAAAAGGAGAAACTGCCATAAAGGCTTGAAGCTCAGATACTCTCTTAGCTGAAGTAAGGGCCAAAAGAACATGTACAATGCTGCAAGGAAACTGAAGCGGCAGGCTCAAAAGGAGCCTGAGTCAATATTTCAAGAACAAAATTAAGGTCCCAGGAAGGAGGAATACGTTTCCTTGGGGGGGCAGGGGGTCTAATATGAAGGACACCCTTAAGAAATTGTTTGACCTCAAAACTAGACGTCAGAAGAGGAGACAAAGGCAGATAAGCAGAAATAGCTGAAAGGTGAAGAATACACCAAAAAGAACCTGACTTAGGATGGAGGGAAGCAGATAGTCAGACAGAACCTGGCTTGTCGGGAAAAGGAGGCTTCTAAGTAGTAGGAGTCTGAGTAGGCTTACAAGAGGAGCCCCGTCTAAAACCCTTTTTACCTTTGGGAGGACAGCAAAACTGTTTACGCACAATGGCAGGCTTAGAAAGGTAATTCCTCTGAAATTTAGGAAAGCGGGGGGGGCAAAATATGCTTCAATTCCTGCAAGGTCTTGCACTTTTCTTGCGGAGACTTAAAAATGTATTATTACTGTCTGTACTACACATAGCCATGGTGGCATTTAGAAGGTTTCGGTGATACCAGCTGCAGTGTAAACTGCAAAAACTTCCTGTCACGTGTGGTCCTCTCTGGTGGCCTGATCCATGACTGCTGTACATTTTGTCCAAGCTGTCATCTTTTCAAAGGTTCACAGTTCCCCTTTCCTTGAACAGCTTAGTAATAAAGAATACAGGCCTCATGTCATGCACCCAAGGTAAAAATTTTACTCTTCTCCGTCTGAGCCATTTGTGCTTATGGAGTCAGACATGTTCCGAAGAGAAACTGACAAGTATAAACAACTATTTTATTCTTTACGTTTTCAACCTTAGAAATCCTCTTGTCTTGAGAAGGTTGCCAGGAGGATGAAAGATGACCTGAACTGGACTGTGCATCTCTGCTAAACCATAAAGAAGCACTTAAATCTCTACTGGGGAAACAGCCTAGCATGAATGGTCACTCCTTTAATGGAACAAACCTATATATATATATATATATATATATATATATATATATATATATATATATATATATATATATGTCATTTTTGCTACCATTTAATTGGTTTCTGATCTATTTTTTTCTTTGCTGTCATATACTAATAACAGTTATTTGGTTGTAACTTGTCTCTTTATGTTGAGTTTAATAAAAGTGTGTATGTTGTTGACAGTGTTCCAGTGAGATTTGATTTCTGCTGTTTAAATTTTGAGTGTGGATTATTTACTTTGCACATTTCTGTCATGGTACTAATTCAAGCATTGTGAGCAGCAGAACAGAACTGAAGGTTGTGCTGGTGAGCAAAACACAGGTGCAGATAGGTTCATAGGTTGGTACTGGGCTATCTGCCCGAAGGCATATATAAGTGCAGCCACGTTGTGCGGTATTCACCGCCCCTTTAGTAGTTCCCTAGACCCTTGTACTAGCAACTAGTACCCTTGGCCCCTATCTAGTAGTGCTGTTGGTGTGATCCCCGGTGTGAACTTTCTGTTACCCATCCACTCATCAAGGTTCCTCTTGAAGAGTGATAGTGAGGGGCTCTGTCTTATGTAGATCGGGATTATGTAGATGATACTGATGTGGACTATAGGTTCATTAATACCAAAAATGTAGGCATTAAATTTTTTTTTTTTACTGGAAGCCAGCAAGTCCTCTTGAAATAAGGCCTACACTTACAGAAATACAGATACAGGTATATAACCTCATATGTTTATAAGGGCCATACAGTGTATACTATGTTATCTGCTGATAATCATAAGGTAGAACTAGTTTACAGAAATACTACTTTTCTATGCATTAGCACCACAGCTCAAAGATTACCTGCACTTCTCTAAATAAAGTCAAATCAAAGGGCCTAGAGGGAGAAAAGGTAGATTATAAAAGTACTGTGGAGCCCTTTACATGTGACAACTGGATGTTCATCCTGTGATGTTCATTACACTGCTGGTATGCATTAAAATGTGCATTGTAAGGTTAGCATTAAAACACTGCACACCGTCGCTGAATAATGATGTGATCAGTATCACATCATAGGCTTATAACCTGATGATGTTTACCACCACTGTTCCAGATTTTCAATGTACACATGAAATGTCATAAAAACACAGTAATTACAGGTGCCCTATTTATAGGCCTGACAAAGGCATTTGACCTCAATGACTACTATTTTCTCCAAAATAAACTAAGTGAAACTGGTAACAACCAGAAGCAGCTCCCTGGATTAAAAACTTCCTCAGTGACAGACATTTCAGAGTTAAAATACGATCCTTCCAATCAGAATCTACACCTATTACCAAAGGTGTACCACAAGTATCCATTCTTGCCCCCTCCTCTTCTACGTAATCATAAACAAACTTCCTTGTGACCTTCCCCATATCCCACCTATCCTCTATGCTGATGACATGGTTACTTACCAGTGAGATCACTCTCATACCAAGATTCAATGCCAACTCTAGTTAGACTTACATGAGCTCTACCAATGGCTAATAAACCATAAACTACTACTCAACACCGCCAAGTCCAAAACTATGCTTTTTGGAACTCCACAGAAAATTCACAAAGCAACTGACTCTTTAACTACCTTTGACCTACACAACCATACCATAGAGACCATCTCCCACTTTCAAATAACTAGGACTATGGCTTGATCAGTCACTAAACTTCAATTTGGCGTAATGGTTAAGGTGTTTACCTTAGAAACACAAGGTGCAGGGTTTGATTCTGAAATGGGGTAATTGGATAGGCTTAAAATGGCCCATAAAGGCAGTTAGCCTAGTACTAACCTATGAATATACACAAAGTGAAAGTCAATATAACCTCCCTCCTCTTCTGGGCCAAAAAGATCTCCCTTTTTCTATCCAAAGCAGACATTGGTAAAGAAGTTCTCCTTTCTCAACTTGAATATTGGCTCCCAATTTTTGCTTCTGTCTCTGAGAAAAGCACTGCCACACCCCAGACTACCTCTAACACCATCTGCCGAGTCACTACAAACTCCCCTCTCTGTCAGCATCACTGTATCATCCTAGAAAAAGCCAAATGGTTACCCATAAAACAAAAAAAAATCTATCATACGTTTAGGATCCCAACTCTACAAGCTATCCCATTTCTACACATTTATACCCCTTGCCACTAGACTTCATGAAAAAACCTCTTCATACAACTAGAGACACCATTCACAAGCCATGCCATCTCTCATTACCCCTATAACCAAACCCCTCAGCACTACACATACTTTGTCACACCAATTCTCATCAACCGTAGAACCAAACCCCACAGCACTCCACATGCTCTGTCACACCAACTCTCATCACCCCTAGAATCAAACTCCACAGCACCGCATATGCTCTGTCACACCAACTCTCATCACCCCTAGAACCAAACTGCACAGCACTGCATATGCTCTGTCACACCCCTAGAACCAAACTCCACAGCACTGCAACATGTTTTAACCTCTCAGGCACCTACTCTTTAGCAAGCTCTCCCCATTAACATTAAGGAAATCAGCATTTATTCCAAGTTCAGATTGCAACTCAAAAGCAATTCTTCATCCAAGCCAAATGTTCCTGCTTCAACACAGGCCATAACACCTAACCTATCTCCTTTCAGAGTCTCTTCTCCTCTCTCAAAAAACAGCATTCCCAAATTCATTACATAGGGGCTGGTTTGGAAACCTGTAGTATGGAAATAGGGATGTTAAAGCTACAACTCTGAGGGGTGTGTGTGTGTGTGTGTGTGTGTGTGTGTGTGTGTGTGTGTGTGTGTGTGTGTGTGTGCATGTGCGCTTGCACTTGCAGCCTCAAACACATCTTTAAAGGCGATAATGGTGCCTTAAAATTTCTTCCATTCACTATCCCAGAGTCACTTGTTCTAGTTTCAGCAGTCGACTGTGCCTACAGCAATATGGTGCTGTTGCTAAATAAATAAACATCAAAATGACCAACTAATAAATCAGGTGAATGAGCAACCCACCTGTCTTACAAGCTGAGAAGGAAATGCATCAGGCTGGCGTTAGAAGTACAAAGCAACCAAGTCAACAAAGAAAAGAATGTGTTAATTTATTAAGAACAGAATATACTTGAACTTAGAGATCCGCTCTAAAATGTATCTGAAAACTCCCAAATCCCCCTGCAGTCTCAAAAACTTCTCAGAAATAGAGAAAGCAATTACTGTCACGCCTACATTAGCCCTTAACACCACTTATTACAACTCTTTGGACTGAATGTTTCAGAAAAGGTGCCTGATTAATTCACACAGGAGTTATAATCTTGGCAGCTGTTAAATTGTCTATATGTGCTAATTATTAAATACAAATGTACATTCCAGAAATAATTACATTTGTCAGAAGTTAGGCTAAGATCTAACTAAAATACCCAAGTCATTTTCAATATCAGATCTGTGTGTCAAGCATTTCTTGTAATAATATGTAAACATTTACAAGAACTAAAGGCATAAAACGTAATCAATTAACTTTCCTTTGAAGTGCCTTTGAGGACACACTACATATAGTGACTTTATGAGCAAGAACTCAGCAGAAAGCACATTTGTTTTGCTAATACTCAGAAGAACTCCATTTCATATCCTCTGGCACCTTTCCCTTCAGGTATTACAAATAATAATCCACCTGTGTTAACTTTGTTTTAGTAACAGTTTAATATCAAAAGTGACATGATGAAATGGCAAGGTATAGCACAGGGTTAGGGAACCGATACAAAACCCAACATGTGGCAGGTGAACACATTTTTCTTGCCACTCACCTGGTGACTATCATGGATGGTTTTGCAATAACTGACATCACAGAATGTTTCTGGATTGCATGTAAAATTGAATAGACTTACTAATGCTAATTCAATCGATGGCAAACACAGTTGCTAGGGGGAGTTTAAAGGGGCTCTGCAAAAAAATTTGGGAAACCAGGAATAAGGTGTAAGCGTGTGTGTGTGTGTGTGTGTGTGTGTCTGCATTTCTCTCTCTCTCTCTCTCTGTATGATCTGAAGTCTTAGAAAGGATGACTCATTTATTTTATTTTATTTATTTATTTGCATTTGTTTACCAGGAAAATCCACTGAGCCAGAATGTACCCATTTTCAGTGAAGGCCCCAGGGAGAAAAGCTCAACACAGATTTATACAATAAATACATTTGATAAATACTCAACTGACAAATACAACAAGTTTTTAACAATCAAACAAAGTAATAAGACAAATCACTGCACATAAATCAACTGTACTGACAGTATGTGTATACATAGGTACAGTAATCAGATGTAGATCATCATCCAGGGATAAAGGTGATGTTTTAGAAGGTAATATAGGATGGAGGTAGGAAAGGTGGGATTAGTAGGAGAGACAGAGAGTCAGGTTATAGGTTGTAACGCACTAGCACATGAGCACAGCCACTGGGAGGAAAGATGTTGTCTTAAAGATTTTTTTAAGAAAGATGCATTGCTAGTAGATGTAAGTGAAGGTGGGAGAGAGTTCCAATAGTCTAGCAGTGGAAAAGGAGTGGAGCATTTGACCAGCAGAGCGGCTGGGTTTTTCTACTTGCAACAGCATTTGATTTTCAGAGCAGAGAGGTCTATTAGGGTGGTACAGGGTAAACAGAGAAGAAAAACTCATCTTAAGAAAGACCGACTATGCTACAATGTTTTACTTCTGGAGAGATGATTTATGGCAGAATCTCCACTTTGAATACATGGACTATACAATACGCCAGAATCACTGAAGGAAAAGGCCATGCACACCATCATTTTACTAACAGCACATAGTGTGGGCAGCTATCTTTAGGAAACAGGCCTCATGCCAAGATCTTCCATTACTGCTGAGCTTACTTGTGGTGTAATGAGGCATATTTGGATAAGTGGCTGAAGCTATGAATAAAAAAGGTCCTTCAGAATAATATGGCAGCTACACTGAAATATTGCCCATAGTAAAGTCATCTGGTCAGCAATGAATTAATGACATGCTGTGAAATCTACTGTCATCAGACACAGGTTTCATGATACAGTCTGCTACCACTGAAGAGTTTGCTTATGGTATGCTTTACCATCTTCAAAATACAGCGTTTATAATGTAGTCTGTCATCACTACATAAATGACTCACAGTTTGGTACACAGCTTCAGATACAGAGTGGGAGATTGCTATAAATGAAAAAATAAATTATGTACTCACCATAACGTTCCATGTTTGCTGTTCATCTCGCCATTCATTCTTACTGGTTGGGTTCGGAGCCAATCCTCAGCTCCAACTCGACCGCATATTATAGCTCGAAGTCTTTCACTTAGCTCGTGGCTGAACACCTATCCCATCATGCAGTGTGTGATTCCCAGATCTTGTTTGCTGCTAACCACAGCCATATATGCACACTAGTCCTATACTAAAGGATATTTAAAAGGGAGGAAAGTCAGAGAAGTTCCTTATCCAAGGAGGAAATTCCTCTAGGTTCTCTAGAAGCCTTAGGCTGGGGGAAGGTGGAAGGGATTGTAAGAATGAATGGCGAGATGGACAACAAACATGGAACGTTATGGTGAGTACATAACTTCTTTATGTTATGTTGTCCTATCTCACCTTCGTTCTTACTGGTTGGGACAGCGTCTTTAGCACCATATTCCCTGAGTGGCTCATGGGCGTACACTTTTCAGCACAGTGGAAGCAAAGGAGGCACTGTCCCTGGAGGCCAAATCCACTTTGTAATGAGTGATAAAGGTGTGGGGTCTTGCCCACGTAGCAGCGGCACAAATAGTGTCCATTGATTGTCTAGCTAGATAAGCATATGACATTGCCATGGCCCTAGTAGAGTGACCCTTGACTTTGAATGATAGTGGTCTGTTATTAGAACTGTAAATAAAGGTAATGCAATTTGACAGCCAGTTAGAGAGTGAGACTTTACAGACTAACATGCCTTTTCTGACTTCTGAAAAAGAAACAAACAATTAATCAGACTTCCTGAAATCTTTGGTTCATTGTAAATAGAAGCGAAGTTGTCTATGCACATCTAACTGGTGTAGCTTATAGTCTGCCTTGATGCCATGATTAGGGAGAAATACTAGCAGCTCAACAGATTGATTTAAGCTATTTTGTGAGCACACCTTAGGTAAAAAGGATGGGTTTGTTCGGAAAGATACTCTATCCTTATGGAAGACCAAATAAGGAGGTCTGATTGATAAAGTTTGCAATTCCGAAACTCTTCTTGCAGAGGTAATAGCAACTAAGAAAATTGTTTTCCAAGACAGAAATTTGAGGACACAAGTTGATGAGGGTTCAAATGGGGGTAAGGTCAGATATGCTAGAACAAAATTCAAGTCCCATGGCGACAGTGGTTCTTTAATGGGAGGTCTTAATAAGCAGGTATCTTTTAAGAAAGCTTAACATAATCTATGTGACATCAAGTTCGAAGTTCCATCACCTACATGAAAATTTGAGACTGCAGCTAACTGTACCTTAATAGTAGCTGCTGAACCTTGTTGAAAAAGCTCTGACAGGAACTCGAGAATAGAAGTGACTGGTGCAGAAAAGGGGTCGAAGTTTTTACTCTGTGCCCAGTATGAGAACCTTTTACATTTACTAGAATATAGTTTCCTCATCGTAGCTTTGTGCGAGGATACAAAGATGTGTTTAACTGCTGGCGTAAAATTGTGAAGCCTGACTAAGTTGAGAACTGGAGCAGCCATGCTGTCAAATTGAGGGTTTGGAGGGAGGGGTGCAGCATTCCCAACATATGAGTCAGAAGGTCTGGGACTGGGTCCAGAGTCCATGGTTCCTGCTGAAGGTGAGGCCAGAGGAAGGGAAACCACATCTGACGAGGCCAGTATGGAGTAATGAAAATTATCATGCTTCCCAAAGAGTAGGTTTTATGAATGACCTTGGGTATTTGGGGAAATGCATAAAGTAGTTCCAAGGGCCAATCGTGGACAAGTGCATCCCTTGGTGACTCCCCCAGAGGAGGGATCAGGGCAAAGTAGCTGCTGCATTTGGCATTCATGGGAGTGGCAAATAGATCGCAGCAAGGCTGACCCCATTTGTGGAATATCCTTTACGCTATCTCTTTCTTTAGGGACCACTCATGAAGCAACAATATTGCTCTGCTCAGCCTGTCCACTATCACATTGGACTTCCCCGGGATGTGTGTTGCTACCAGAAAGCGTTTGAAAAGATTGCCCATTGCCATATTCTGAGAGCCTCTTGGCAAACAGGGTAAGACTTTGTTCCTCCTTGTTTGGTTATGTACCAAACCACTGACATATTGTCTGATTGAATTGCAATTGTTCCTAGTGGAAGAGAGTCCTGAAGTGATTGCAACGCCAAGAGCACTGCTCTCATCTCTAGAACACTGATGTGCAAATGGGTCTTGTGTTCCTGCCATGTGCCTTGGACCGTCCTCCCCAGATAATGCCCCCCCCCCACACCCTATCTGGGAGGCGTCCGTGGTCACTGTTGCCAGAAGTTGTTATGGGGTAAAGGGTCGACCTAACATGACAGGAAGAGAGCCACCATCTTAGATCCTTCTTGTATGACTCTGTAATTCTGATCTGGTGAGATATGGTAAGGACCACTGAGAAAACAGGAGCCACTGAAGAATTCTCATGTGCATCCTGGCTAACGGGACTAGGGTTATCGTTGCTGTCATTGTTCCTAGGACTTTCAGGACTGTCTTCACTGTTACTTTTGTTTTTGGCAGGAGATCAGTAATCTGTTGTCTGAGTACAAAAACCCTTTCTCCGGGTAACTTTGCCATCATAGAGATGGTGTCTAATTCTGCTCCTATAATGGTAATAAGCTGATAAGGCAACATGACAGATTTCCCTGAATTTATTGTTATCCCAAATTGAGAACAAATTTGTAAGGTTTGGTCTCTTTGACTGTTGTAGTAGATGCTTGGTGGTGGCAGTCAGGAGCCAGTCATCTAGGTACAGAAACACCTGGATTCCTAGCCGTCTCAAGCGAGCCTTAACTACTGCCATGCATTTGGCGAACACTCTGGGGGCTGTAGTGAGAACAAAAGGCAGAGCTCAGAAATGGTAATGACTGGCTCCCAACCAGAAGCGTGAGTGACTCCTTGATGGTCTGTCCATTTTTATGTGGTAGTACACATCTTGGAGGTCTATTGAGCACATACAATCATCCTCCCTAAAAGGTAAGAACTGACTGCAGTGTCACCATTTGGAACTTGGGACTTCTTTACGGATTCATTTAGTTTGCTGAGATCCAATATGGGTCTCCATTCCCCTGTTCTTTTTGGCACTAAAGAATCATGAGTAAGTTCCGAATCCTATTTGGTCTGTGGGGACTTCTTGGATGAATCTTTTGTCTCCCAACTTTTGAATCTCTATAGTTGCTTGTTCCCTTTGACTGGGTGAAACGTCTGGGATCCTTCTGATTTGTGGGATGGGAGGCAAAAGGGAATGGAATAACCTCTGGATATTACACTTTGCACCCACTTGTCTCTTGTGATATCTTGATAACCGCCCCCCCCAACTGTCTCCAGAGTAGGACAGACGGCCTCCTTTCAGGAGCGCAGGAAGGGTCAGTCGTGAAAGGAATCACAGTCACCCTGGTTTTGCGGACCCCCTCTGCCTCATGGACGACGTCTACCATTATTACCTCCACCTCTGACCCTGGGGAAGGATTCACCTCATGCGTCCTCAAAAATTCCCTAGGATTTTTTGAACCACATTTTCCACCCTTCTGACCCTTAGGATAAGGTCTGGAAGGTACAAAAAAATGTACTCCAACGGCAGAGAGAGTTTTTCCTTCCTGCTTGCATCTGTTGAGTGTATCTTTGACTTCTGGTCCAAAGAGTGAGGAACCATCGAAAGGGGCATTGACAAAGGTAGATTTAAAGGGCTCCACAAAGTTACACAAGCGCATCCAGGAATGTCTCCTTAGGGAGACTCCTGAACCCGCTGCCCTGCTCGCTCCATCCGCTGCATAACAGATCAGCCTCATGGAGGAGTTAACTATGGAATTTAAAATGGATAGCTGAGAGGTCACTTTGTCTGAAACCCCTGCAGCTAGTGAACCTTGGAGAATATCTCCTAACTCCTTCAGGAGATCTCTTTGTAGCCTAATGAAGTGCGCAAGGTAGTTCAGCGATCACTGGCGAGAAAATACGCTTCCCATATCTGTCCATCATTTGAGACATCTTGTTCGTGGATGGACAGATGAAGACATTTCAGAGAGTTCCTTCTTGGTGGCTGCTGCCACCACCATAGCATCTACAGGGATGTCTTTAGTAAGAAAGACTTTGTCTGATGGAGCTGTTATAAATTTATTTGACCTCCAAGGGACTGGTTCCATTGTGTCTGGTGACTCCCACATCTTTCGACTAACCAATTCCATTAGTTCATCAAAAGGCGGAGATACCCAGAAGGCTGAGATCCGAAGGCCTTCAGGTACACCGACTCCTCGTCAGAAGGGTTGATGGGCTTCCAGCCACCTCTCTGTTTCAGGATTTCTAAGATATCTGCAAAAGAGATATCTTCAGAGGGTGACCGTGGGGACCCTTCTGACTCCTCGAGGTCAGTGTCTGAGGTGACTGACTCGTCTGGTGAGTCCAGATGCTTCCTCTTGCATGTTCTCTTCCGAGAAGCCTCCTCAGAAGGGTATTCTGGGGAGGTCTTGGGAGAATGTGATTCACCCAATGGGGCTCCCTGAGGCCCTGAATCTCCGCTGTCCTGAGGATGGGCTGGTGCTGAGACAAAAGCCAGTGCCTTAGGGGGAAGACTACCAATACCCTTGTGTAGAGCTGTAGGCAGGGACAGCACACTCATCATCAGCTTGAAAGCAGGTCCCCCCATCTCCGAGGATGCCCCCACTTCTGAAGAAGTAGAAGGAATCCTCAGCTCATTTGAGACCGGCTCCAAGCCTGATGTAGGAGCCGAGCTCACCCGTGCTGGTGCCCCAAGAGGGAAGCTCAGAACTGAAGAGACTCGGGTCCGAGCATCTTCTCTGGAACCAACTGGAGAGCTTTGGCTCCTAGACACCCTGGAAGGCACAAAGGGTGTCGGAGCAGACAATGGTTCCAAAATCTCCTGGACGGGTCTCGGGACCGAAGAATCGACAGCAAACAGGACCTGGCACTTTGGCTCAAAAGATCCAGCTTGGCTTGGAGGAGGAATCGACGTGGATGAAACATTCTTAGTTGGCTCCAGAACTGGTAGGGTCAGAGCTGAAAATAATTAATCCAGCGCCAGCGACTTCAGTAGTCTGTGCACCACCCTATCCACATCATCATCCAATAGGCTTCTAGAGGACCTGATGGATAGGGTAAGTTGAGCGAGATCTCTCCAATATGGGAGATCTTATGCTAGGGGAGACCGGTAATAATTCAGTGGAGCGGCTTTGAAAGATAGTCTCTCTTGGGTCCAAAAGCTGTGGAGCCGAAGGACTTGTCTTACCAATTCCAAGATCTCTCTCAGTTCTGAATCCTGTGGAGCCAAAGAGATTGATTTTTCTGAAGAAATTTTTGATATTTTCTCTGGTGGTTCTGAATGACCTGATGAGGAAGAAGAAGAAGGTCTCTTGCTAGGTTTATCACTTTTTGAAGAAGGAGAGTTAGGCTTAGAGAAGGTACTCTGACTTTCTAAAGCTTCAGAGAATGGAGTTTTCAGTAGCCCTCTGACTATTAATTTATTCTTTCTCTCATGCAGTACTTGTGAACTGAAAGAATGACAGAAGGCACATGACTCCTGAAGGTGAACGGCCCCTAAGCAATAAACACAAATGCTATGACCATCAATTAAAGGCATTTTCTGTGAACATTTTTGATACTTTTTAAAGCCAGACAGCTTTGGTTCCTTCTCTCTACTTTCCTTACACATTATGAGAAGGAAGCACAGACTACAAAAACACTATAAATTGAAAGTACAAACTACCAAAAACACTATAAGTTGAAATAACACACGAATATGTCAAGCCTAAAAATATATGAAGGAAAGTTTAGTTCTGCCCTCTAACTTAAACGGGCGCTAGGCCCTCTAACTTAAATGGGTCTAGCACGGCTACTAAAGAGAGAAATATTTAGTTAAAGAAAGATTAGCTATGCCCTCTAATTTAAACAGGCACTTGGCCCTCTAACTTAAATGAGTCAAGTATCACTAATAACAAAAAAGCACACACTAGAACAAGGACCCACTAAAGATTATATAACAGGATAGGGGAGAATATAGGCCTGCAACTAAATGCGACGGCAAACTAAGCAGCAATCATGGTAATATATCATGTAAACAGCACACACAACACCACAAAGAAAAACTATCTATATAAAACAGCTATATCTAACTAAAGAACAGCAACAGTTAAGAAAAAATATGAAATATACAAAATTTCCAAAGATTTAGCCACAGTCACGATGAAGAACCTCCAATCCTGTTAAGCGGCAAACGAGATCTGGGAAATCACACACTGCATGATGGGATAGATGTTCGGCCACGAGCCAAGTGAAAGACTTCGAGCTATAGAATGTGACCGAGTTGGAGCAGAGGATCGGCTCTGAACCCAATCAATAAGAATGCAGGCGAGATAGGACAACATAACATCAATTGTTGTACTCTGATCTAACATCCATGGATACAAGTCCAAGGATGGAGGTCTGTCACTGTCACAAAGATGGCCAAAGGAGTGATCTGCCATCTTTTCATACAAAACAATTAATTTGCCATCATGGAAGACATGAATAATGGTATGAGCTGCCAACTATCACTGAAGAGATAACCCACAGTTACAGGGCCCTTAATATAGCCCTTCACTTCTGAATAGCTGGTCTAAGGTGTAAACTGACATTTTCAGACACTGTGTGGTTTGCCAGCTTTGAAAAAATGACCTATAGTGTGATCTGCCATGTTTAGATACACAGCCTACAGCATGCACTGCCAGCAATGAAGAGATAGCATGAGGTGTGATTAACCAGCTATCAATGAATAGGTGGTCTACCGATATGGTCTGTACTTCCTAAACAAATGGAGTACACCTCTGTTATCTCAAATCCACAGGACTATCTACCATCTTTGAATACAAAACCTACTGTCAGATTAGATATCTCTGAAGAAATGGCCTAAGGTGTGGTCTGACATCTTTGGACATACAGCCCATTGTGTATTCTGCCATCATTACACAGATGGTCAGTGGTACAACAGTTTTACAGCAGACCTTTGTCACTGGAATCTGGTCTATGGAAAAAGGGGCTGAAAATTAAACAGGATCTGACTTCACTTTCAGTACAGGTGCATAATATGTTGTATTTTCCCTATTTAGAACTTTGTCTGAAAAAACATTGGCACACAGACCAGAATAACATTGTTGTACTGTCTGTGAAAGTTCAAGGAGTGGTAAGGGTATAACGTATCATAAGCCAGAAAGGAAAGCGGCCCACATTACTAAGGACAAACTCAGCAGCACTGACAACATTCTTCTTCAAAAGAGGTTAGAAAATTACTTAAATATAATGTCTTCAGATAGTGTACCTCGGTACTTCTGGGATTTGCACCATCTAGCCATCATACCATGATTTTGATTTTTAGGGTATAACATTACAACACCATCCATGAGATTGTGTTGGGGCCATCAATGTAAACAAGGAAGCTCATCTCTCCAAGTGGAAATTACAGTTTGCAGTTTCTCTGTATGTCTATAAGTCCCTAAAACAAACTGAAAGTAAAGCTCACTGTGTGAGTACAAACTCAAATCAAACTAACATTCTGCAACAGTTAACTGAAATGCAGAATGAGCACACAGACATGCACACACACACACACACACACACGCACGCACACACACACACACACACACACTCTCTCCCTCTCAGAAGTACGATACGAGATCAGTGGGATGAACACATCAGAAACGGCTTTATGAGATGCACTTGACCTTCTGACATCATAAGTAGAAAATTCTCCAATGAGGTCAGAAAAGGTCAAGAATCACAACCAGGAATTGTTCTGTTATCTTTCACATAACCATGTCATCATCTGCTGTGTGTAAAAGGTCTTTAAGTAAATTTGTGACAAAAAGAAGCAGAAGTTAACATTACAAAAAACTGTACAAAGCAAACTATCATCTGATCAAGGTTGCTGTCAAAAGATGAAACTAAATATTAAATCTCAACAGTACATGCAAATATATTTTTTTAGAACACAGGATGAAACACAGAAGCAGTGAATAAACTATACTGAGCAATTTCACCAAGCCTTTGCAAAACACAGTTTCCATCTTTCATAAACATTACTAAAGTTAGCGTTCTGTTTTTTCCCCTTAGAGAACCCTTAAAATATCTGTCACAAAGATTTTGTTTTTAAATTATTGTTTGTATTGTTTTCCAAACCAACTTCAGAACATGAGTAGTGAGAGTAGCAGGTTCAAACTCCCAAAACATACTACATATGGCTCCTTAGTGGATTAAAAACATTAGACGAAATAAAAGAGTAGGCTGATTTGTGTGACATTGTTTAATGCGAATTATCACTGGTTTATGTGATGACAGCTGTGCAACGAGGACAGATCACAAAGCTACTGGGCATGCACCGTAACATGGCTGAACCAGCAACTAAATGCACTGAGCAGGCCATTCTTCCTTTCAGTAACACAATATAGCGCTGTCAGCAAAATCACCTGAGTGGTCCATGAAGACAGAACACAAGATACCCTTTTTTTACAGCTGAGTGACCACAGAAGCTAACAGTAGAAATTCAAAGCAGTCACTTCCATTTAGCTCGCAGGGTTAAGGCTAGGATATATTAATAACCTTCAGAGGGTGGCCCTAGGTTTGCCTCAGCTTTGACTTGTCCTGGCTACCATATTATGAAAATCAAAGCTGAGGAAATGCTGCTGTGCCAGAGATGACCTGCACCTGTCGCCCTTGGGATGCCGGATACTGGCAAAGGCTCTTGCCACACCTATAGTGCCTTTTTAGGTAAGGTTCAAATGACAAATTCAACACCGTAACCGGTACAAGCAAGCAAAATCTGAGGAAAAGTCTAAACTTCAAAATGCACTCACTCGAGGCACTCCTTAAAATGGAGAACATTGACATCTGTACAGTGACAGAGACCTGGTTCAAAGCTCCAGAGAGCACCCCTGCATTAAAAGGCTATAATTCATACCACACCTTTCGGTCACCAAACCCGGACCGAAACACTAAAGGTGGAGGCGTGTCCATATTCATTAAGGATATCCACACCTCCAAGCTAGTTGCTCAGCATTATGCATCTGAGATTATCCAAGTTCAACTAACTCTGGGCAAAACCGGAATCCAGATTGTAGCTTGCTACAGACCCCCCACCATGCCCCAGGATTCCCACTACTCTTTTCTTGATACACTGGAAAATATTAAGGTACAACCCAACACTCTAATAATGGGTGATTTCAACTACCCTACCATTAACTGGGAAAACTACTCATGAACCAACTCTTTTGCTCAACGTTTTCTGGAAATCATCAATTCCAAAGCTTTGGATCAACTTATCCACACACCCACCAGGGGCAGCAATATCCTAGACCTGGTCATCACTAACATGGGTGACTGGTGTTCCACACCAGAGGTCAGCTCCTTGTTGGTCAGATCCGACCACAAGCTAATCACCCTAGACATCCACATCCCGCTCCCACCCCCATTAGGAAAACAACTGTAAAAGAATTTCTCCAATGCCAATTTCACACTTCTTAAGACAGAAGTGGCAAACTTCACGACACCCATGCAGATGGACAACAGAGGTACGACTGCTGAATCCTACACAAATGCACTTTATAAGCACTTACACGAGTTTATGGTTCGTGCTATCCCTAACAGAACCAAGATGCTATCCTCAAAATAAAGGAAGCCAATCTGGTGGTCTTCTGCCATAAACAAACTCTACAACAGAAGAAAGAAACTGTTGCAAAAAAGAGTAAAATCCCATGATTGGAGGAACTCCCTGGTCAGCCTCAGTAAGAAGCTGAGGTCCCTCATAAAATCCTCCAAAGCTAGTTATGAAAACAAAATTGCCACTGATTCTAAAGACAACCACAAAGCATTCTATAGCTATGTCAAAAATCTCAATGGCAACACTCAGATCTGCTCTGAGTTACAGCACAATGACACTAAATATACAGAACCAAATGATATTGCCACCATCCTGGCAGATAGGTTCAGAGCTAACTTTACCCCCCTCTCACCCCCTAAAGGGCCATCTTTATACCGGAAGAATGCAAAGTTCCTGTAATCACGGCTGCACAAGTAAAAACTTCACTCTCCAAAGCCAAGAACACAGCATCCATGGGACCTGACAACATCCCAGGCTGCCTTCTACATGAACTACAGAATGAACTGGCACCCCACCTAAGTACCATGTTCAATCATAGCTTCACCACAGGCTTTGTGCCCATTGAATGGCGCACCGTGACAGTTATTTCACTCAACAAAGGGGAGGGAGGCCACAACAGACCCCGGGAACTACCACCCCATTAGCCTGACGAGCCTCATCTGCAAGGCCATGGAAAGTATCATCATGGAACTCATAAACAAAGACATTGGAGATCTCCAAACTCTGGACCTCACACAGTTTGGGTTTTTAAAAGGCAGATCATATCTCCTAAACCTGACAGACTGCTTTGAAATAGTCACCAAAGCCATAGATGAGGGTAAGGTGGTTCACGCAGCCTATCTAGATTTCGCCAAGGTGTTCAACACCATCCCCCACTCTGGAATTACAGATAAACTCACTAAACTAGGTATAAATCCCTATGTCACAAGATGGGTTGCCAACTGGCTTACTGACAGAACCCATACCATGACAGTAGCAGACTCTAAATCAGACTTCAAACCAGTGACAAGTGGAGTACCACAGGGTTCAGTCCTGGGTCCTCTCCTGTTTGGTATCTACTTCTCTGAAGTACAGGCTAACACAGAAGGTCTTTGACTAACTAAATTCGCAGATGACTGCAAACTAGGAGCCATAATTGAAACTCCTAACGATGTGGACATCCTACAAAAGGGCCTCACTGAGACAGATGCCTGGTGTCAAAGACATGGTCTCAAGCTCAATGCCAAAAAGTGCATTGTCATCCCCTTTGGTAAAAACTCTGTACCCATGAACTACCACATCAGCGGTAGTCTACTTAACACCGAAAGTGTGATAAGAGACCTTGAGACAAAAGTGGACAGTAGTCTCTCCTTTGATAATCACATTGCCACAGTGGTCAGGAAATCCTTCTACGTGGCACACCTCATTAGAAAAGGTTTCTCATCCAGAAAAAAAGAGGTCATTGTTCCCATCTACTCATCACTCATTAGACCCATTATAGAGTACAATGCCCCTTTTGGTATGTACCTCACAAGACATCTACAACAACTGGAAAGGCTGAAAAAATACCTCACAAAGAGGATTACTGGCCTCAAACATATGCCTTACGCAGACCGTCTCAAAAAACTCCAGCTTTACTCCATCGCATATCGCCTACTCAGAGGCGATCTCTGCCTAACATACAAAGCTATGTCAAACCCAGAGCTGTTGGACATGCTCCACTTAAAGAAATCCCAATCCCTCCGAGCTACACGCTCTAGGGACCTAAACCTTGTCACCACAATAAACAAAACATGCTGGAGGGATAGATTCCTGTCCCAGAGACTTCCCATACTCTGGAACAGACTACCTATCTTTGTCAAACAGAGCTCCTCATTAACACTATTCAAGAAAAATCTTGATGATTGGATGGGTAATAGGAAATTCACCCCGGGGATCACTTCTGTGGTTCTGCTTGACAGGGGCACAGGAAAATAATTTTCTTGGGTGGCGAAAGCCAGGGTACCTTTTTGGCTAGGCTTGTATAGGCCCTAGGGTCAATAGCCTAGTACCTACCTATGAACCTAAACTTAGGACAACAACGTGAAGCAGATAGTGATCTCAGGTCACTTCTGCAAAAACTACCTAGTGGGCTACCTGGTTTACAAAAGGAATGATCACACTTTCACAAGGTGAGCTACTGCTATTAGCAGCAGGGCTGATTCCTTATAATGAATGTTTTCAAACAAAGACACAAACAAGTATGTATGTATGTATTACACAGGCTAACGTGGCTGTAAACTGTAACAATGACATTGTGGATATGAAAATAACCTAAAGTGACTGAAAAGGACTATGTTTTACTTACTAACTGCTACTGTTTTATTCTGCCAATGTTTATCCGTGAGCAGTTTACTCTATAAAAATAAACAGATATACAAGGTATCTACAGGATGCAGCCCCTCTTCGAGCTGTGGTAAAAAGCAAACCAGCTTAGCAATAGCTCCCTAAGGATAGTTGGAAACTTCTGTACTCTCATAGATGCAATATCTTGTTGAACTAACTACGTACTCTTCAACTAAACATGGGGGTTGATTAAACAAACAATATACACATATACATAATGGAAGTATTTAATGTCTGCACACACACACACACATTACACACTACACACAATGAGTTTCCTGTACATATATATATATATATATATATATATATATATATATATATATATATATATATATATATATATATATATATAAATATGTATATATATATATATATATGTGTGTGTGTGTGTGTGTGTGTCTGTGTGTATGTGTATATATGGATATTATGCATGTATACACACACACACACACACACACTACACACAACGAGTTTCATGTATATATATATATATATATATATTATATATAAATATATATATATATATATATATATATATATATATATATATTATATATAAATATATATATATGTGTGTGTGTGTGTGTGTGTGTGTATATATATATATATATATATATATATATATGTGTGTGTGTGTGTGTGTGTGTGTGGAAGCGCTACAGAATCCTGAAAACCAAAATCCTGAAAACTCAAAATCTTGAAAATACAAAGGGCACCAACACTTACTATAATCCAGCACAAGTACATACAGAAACAAATAAAACACAAACCATATTGCTCTTCTAGAAGTATAAGCAGGGGGGCAAACATTCCTGCACCTCTCAGCCCCCACACCCCCTGCTACTTAAACCATAACAACTCCAAGATTGCACTAAGCGCAATCTTGGAGTTGTTATATTTAAGTAGCAGGGTGTGGGGAGGGGAGCCCCCCCCCCACATGGGGGGCTTGCCCCCCTGCATATAGTTGAAGGGTAATATGTATCTGTATGTATTTGTGCTGGAATACAGTAAGTGTTGGTATCCTGTGTGTTTTCAGGATTTTGAGTTTTCAGGATTCTATAGCGCTCCTATATTATATATATATATATATATATATATATATATATATATATATATATATATATATATATATATATACACACACACACAAACACACATATCAGACAGGCAGGCTAACACATGTAGAAACTAAAACACACACATACTCATGCAGAAGCAGATACACACACACACACACACACACAAATACACGCATGCACACTCACAAATCTTCCCAGCAACTACAGCAGCTTTCTTGACTGTCTACATGTCAGATGTCACATTATCAACAAATGAATAAAAGAATACTTAAAAGGCAAAACAATCTCTCACCCCCCCACCCCATATGCCTCACAGATGTCCCTGATTTTGTAGAAAGTCCCTAACATTTCCTCTTATTTTTGCCTTGTCCCTTGAAAAATGTTTCTAGTAAATCTCTGAAGGCTACAGTTAGTTAATGAAACTAGGAAAATGACGGGTCTATGTTCAATAAACGAACGCTTAAAATGTCGAGTACGACATACTCAAACACTTTTAAGCGAATGTGTATTTAATCGACAATTCGAAATGTTGTAATGCAGAATGTAGAAATGTTTTGTTTGGCCACCTCCTCCTCCCAAGTGCTGTTGGACACTATGCTAACTGAAAGCAATACAAATGTGAATATGTACTCGATGCACTCTACATATATGGGCACTTTTCTTCAATTTACAAGCAATGTGCCTTTGTACCTCTATTGAACCATGGTGATACCCTGTACATTTAATATGAAGTTCACTATTTAGTTCCTTTTGTGTTACTGCATGTTCTTTACAAGTAGCAATGCTAGTAATGTGTATCTGCAATGTACTGATCGTTGTGTTATGTTTACTTGTGTTTTGTCTTGCAGTTCGTATGTAAGTCAGTGTAGTGGGATAGTTTCATGGTTAGACTTTGGTGCTTAGTTTTATTTACAGTATGCTTGGCTGGAGTAGCTTACATGATGTGATGTGTCACATATTTCAGTGCTGACCAAACAAAACATTTCGGAACTCCTATTTCCGATGTTTAGAGCTGTCGATTAAATAAACGTTCACTTAACAATGTTCGAGTATGTTGTACTCGACATTTTAAGCGTTCGTTTATTTAACATAGACCCAAAACGACTGTATGTCTGGGTAACAGGAATGCAAATGGAATTAGTACAAGTTGGCATTACTGCAAGTGTTCATAAACTGGAGGAACAAGTCACAAGTTGCCATTCTCCCAGCTAGGAATTTGTTTCAGGAATTTGTTGTGCTTGCAGTACAGCCTGAAAAGAGAATTATAGTCAGAAATCAAACAATGTGACAATATTTGAGTTTTCTTTCTTTAAAGAAAATGAAGAGAAGGGATGGGTCTGTGCAGGAGACAAGTCAGCAAATGTCTGAATAACCATCTCAGGCTCATCGCCTCATCTCAGTAAGTGATCCAAAAACAAAAAAATACCAATGAAAAATAAATAAAATGACCACTGACGCTTCAACCCAAAGAACACAGGTTTAATAAGGTTAAGCACTTCGTCTCTACAATAGCGGACTTCCTCAGACAATTTAACAAAGCAAACACTCTGTTTTAAATACATGTCAGCTGATACATTGAAAAATCAATCAATCACATTTAAACCGAAAATATCACTAGATACTTGGTACAAAATACAAAATGAAATAAAATTAAAATAAGAACAAGAAATAAAGTAAAAAAGTTGTCATCTCACTACATAAAAAAACTATCCTTGTTATTGTACACATAATGCTGGTACTAAGAAATGTACTAAACAAAGATGTTTATAAGTTATATTAAGTTAAATAAGAAAAAAAGAGAAACGTAGCTATCAAAACACTGCATTCCCTACAAATCACATCTAATTAATGCCTAAGAATAAACACTAAGCAAACACAAGAAGTTCCTCTAACGTATTAAGTTTCTCGGTTTTAAAATACATGCAATAGAGGTGACTTTGTTCAACCCAGGAGGGTTGTATGAGTTATTGCCAGAGAAGCTCTTCTTTTTCCAGCATTAAATGGTAAGGACCCCCTTTAATACTCACTGGTACTTGACTAATTACTTTGAAAAGAAAGTGATAGGTAGAGTGTTCTGAAAGTACAGTTTTGTACCTACCATAAATGTAGATGTCCGATAGGTATGTATCTGCAGTCATCACATATGGGTTGTCCTGCCTCAGGCAGCTCCTTGATCTCCTGTCAAAGTCTTCCCAACATAAAATGCTGGGCAGACTGCACAGGTAGCCAGATAAACAAAGATTTAGAATTGCAATTAAATTGCATTTTATGTTGCCCCAGATGACAGGTGATTAAAGGAGAGAATCTAGAAGCACATATCATACTAGGAAAAGACCCCTACTAATATATACATATATAAAAACAAATACACCATAATAGATAACCCCAGCTAGCTATGAGAGGGAATGTACCCATTAAAATACCACAGAGGGAAGGAGGAGGGTAAACCTGACTGCAGATGCATACCTATCGGACATCTACATTTATGGTAGGTACAAAACTGTACTATGTCCTTCAAGGATGCATCTGCAGTCATCACATATGGTAGAATACCATAGCCAATCTGGGGAGGAGGATCTATGTAAAGGATGGTGTAGCTAAAATGCCTGCAGGACTGCCGTAGCAAAGCCTGCTCTGGATCTGGAATATAAAGGTAAGTTGTAACCCTGCTATTAAACTATAATAACTCCAAGATTGCACTAAGCTGCAATCTTGGGAGTTGTTATATTTAAGTAGTAGGGTGTGGGAGGGCACTTCTCACATGGGGGCTTGCCCCTGCATATAGTTGAAGGGTAATATGTATCTGTATGTATTTGTGCTGGAATACAGTAAGTGTTGGTATCCTGTGTGTTTTCAGGATTTTGAGTTTTCAGGATTCTATAGCGCTCCTATATTATATATATATATATACATATATATATATATATATATACACATACATACACACACGCACACACACATATATATATATATATATATATATATATACACACATACACAAACACATATTTATATACACATACACATAAATGCTGAGGCAGACAGGCAGGCTAACACATGCAGAAACTAAAACACACACATACTCGTTGAGAAGCAGATAGATAGACAAATACACACAGACACACACACACACAAATACACGCATGCACACTCACAAATCTTCCCAGCAACTACAGCAGCTTTCTTGACTGTCTACACCTCAGATGTCACGTTATCAACAAATGAATGAAAGAATACTTAAAAGGGAAAACAATCTCTCACCCCCCACACCATATACCTCACAGTTGTCCCTGATTTTGTAGAAAGTCCCTGACATTTCCTCTTATTTTTGCCTTGTCCCTTGAAAAATGTTTCTAGTAAATCTCTGAAGGCTACAGTTAGTTAATGAAACTAGGAAAAAGACGGGTCTATGTTAAATAAACAAACGCTTAAAATGTCGAGTACGACATACTCAAACACTTTTAAGCGAATGTGTATTTAATCGACAATTCGAAATGTCGTAATGCAGAATGTAAAAATGTTTTGTTTGGCCACCTCCTCCTCCTCCCAAGTGCTGTCGAACACTATACTAACTGAAAGCAATACAAATGTGAATATGTACTCGATGCACTCAACATATACGGGCACTTTTCTTCAATTTACAACAAGCAATGTGCCTTTGTACCTCTTTTGAACCATGGTAATACCCTGTACATTTAATATGAAGTTCACTATTTAGTTCCTTTTGTGTTACTGCACGTTCTTTACAAGTAGCAATGCTAGTAATGTGTATCAGCAATGTACTGATCGTTGTGTTATGTTTACTTGTGTTTTGTCTTGCAGTTAGTATGTAAGTCAGTGTAGTGGGATAGTTTCATGGTTAGACTTTGGTGCTTAGTTTTATTTACGGTATGCTTGGCTGGAGTAGCTTACATGATGTGATATGTCACATATTACAGTGCTGGCCAAACAAAACATTTTGGAACTCCTATTTCTGATGTTTAGAGCTGTTGATTAAATAAATGTTCACTTAACAATGTTCGAGTATGTTGTACTCGACATTTTAAGCGTTCGTTTATTTAACATAGACCCAAAACGACTGTATGTCTGGGTAACAGGAATGCAAATGGAATTAGTACAAGTTGGCATTACTGCAAGTGTTCATAAACTGGAGGAACAAGTCACAAGTTGCCATTCTCCCAGCTAGGAATTTGTTTCAGGAATCTGTTGTGCTGGCAGTACAGCCTGAAAAGAGAATTATAGTCAGAAATCAAACAATGTGCCAATATTTGAGTTTTCTTTCTTTAAAGAAAATGAAGAGAAGGGATGGGTCTGTGCAGGAGACAAGTCAGCAAATGTCTGAATAACCACCTCAGGCTCATCGCCTCATCTCAGTAAGTGATCCAAAACAAAAATACCAATGAAAATAAATAAAATGACCACTGACGCTTCAACCCAAAGAACACAGGTTTAATAAGGTTAAGCACTTCGTCTCTACAATAGCGGACTTCCTCAGACAATTTAACAAAGCAAACACTCTGTTTTAAATACATGTCAGCTGATACATTGAAAAATCAATCAATCACATTTAAACCGAAAATATCACTAGATACTTGGTACAAAATACAAAATGAAATAAAATTAAAATAAGAACAAGAAATAAAGTAAAAAAGTTGTCATCTCACTACATAAAAAACTATCCTTGTTATTGTACACATAATGCTGGTACTAAGAAATGTACTAAACAAAGATGTTTATAAGTTATATTAAGTTAAATAAGAAAAAAAGAGAAACATAGCTATCAAAACACTGCATTCCCTACAAATCACATCTAATTAATGCCTAAGAATAAACACTAAGCAAACAGAAGAAGTTCCTCTAATGTATTAAGTTTCTCGGTTTTAAAATACATACAATACAGGTGACTTTGTTCAACCCAGGAGGGTTGTATGAGTTATTGCCAGAGAAGCTCTTGTTTTTCTAGCATTAAATGGTAAGGACCCCCTTTAATACTCACTGGTACTTGACTAATTACTTTGAAAAGAAAGTGATGGGTAGAGTGTTCTTTTTTTCAATGTGATGGGTAGAGTGTTCTGAACAGTGTCTAGCTGGGGCATTAGTAGGGGTCTTTTTCCTAATTTGATAAGTGTGCTCGTAGATTCTCTCCTTTAATCTCCTGTCAGTCTTCCAAACATAAAATGCTGGCCAGACTGCACAGGTAGCCAGATAAACAAAAGATTTAGAATTGCAATTAAATTGCATTTTATGTTGGGTAGACTGACAGGAGATTAAAGGAGAGAATCTACAAGCACATATCATACTAGGAAAAAGACCCCTACTAATGCCCTAGCTAGACACTGTTCAGAACACTCTACCCATCACTTTCTTTTCAAAGTAATTAGTCAAGTACCAGTGAGTATTAAAGGAGGTCCTTACCATTTAATGCTAGAAAAATAAGAGCTTCTCTGGCAATTTAGGTTGAACTCATATTCTTAGGCATTAATTAGATGTGATTTGTAGGGAATGTAGCGTTTTGATAGCTACGTTTCTCTTTTTTTCTTATTTAACTTAATATAACTTATAAACATCTTTGTTTAGTACATTTCTTAGTACCAGCATTATGTGTACAATAACAACAAGGATAGTTTTTTTATGTAGCGAGATGACTTTTTTTTACTTTATTTCTTGCTCTTATTTTAATTTTATTTCATTTTGTATTTTGTACCTTGTATCTAGTGATATTTTAGGTTTAAATGTCATTGGTTGATTGGTTTTTCAATGCATCAGCTGACATGTATTTACTTTGTTAAATTGTCTGAGGAAGTCTGCTATTGTAGAGACGAAAAGTGCTTAACCTTATTAAACCCGTGTTCTTTGGGTTGAAGCGTCAGTGGTCATTTTATTCATCTCAGTAAGTGCACTTAATATGATGTGCATTACTATTGCCACATTTGCACCTCCCTGTGAGAAGGTTAAATTCTCTGCAGAAATCCTTAGGGCTTTAAAGAAGGGGCAACTGTTACTTCTAAGGAATGTATCGTTGCCTTAACAGGAAAAAAGTTTGCATTCCTTCCTCAGCTTACAACATATAGCCCAATCAGAACAGGTGCTACTCTCTTTATTCATCCATAGCCTGCCTGATTAAAAGAGGAGCAAAGCTCTGGTGCAGTCCACAGGGCATTTTTTTTTTTGGCCACAATCTTCTGCACAGGTACTCCACTTCTTAACTGGGTAGCAATAATATAAGTCTATAATAGCTGGGAAGCATGTATACACCTTCAGTGCACCAAGAGGCGGAAGCGATCTGTTGCAGAATCCAGCTATTTAAAAGAAGTCAAGTGAAAGGACTGTGAATCATAAAAATAAAATCCCTACAGAATAAGCATTATATTCTAGTTCTTCCTTTTATTTTCATCACTTTCCTCTTTACCACTTTTCAAAAATCAACTAAAAATACTCCTTAAAACTCAATGGCTGTGCCCATGTACTAACCCAGACCAACACTGTCCTTTACTCTGTGCCCTATCACTATTGCTGCTTCCCTATATACCTCCCTCCCAAACTTCATTTAGTAGGATTAGCAAGCTTCCTTACTTTCTGTCTCCAGCTTAGCCTTACTAACATCTACCTCTGAGTATGTTTCCTCTATGTATATATTAGCAACTTTTTTTTTTTTTACTTTGTGTAGAATTTTGAAATAACCTTAATTCTTAGTTTGTATCATGATATGACCTTTTTTCTTAGTCTTCGACAACATGATGATTGTCAAAACATCTACTCTGTAATTATGTATCTAGTAGTGTACTGCTTTCTAAACTTCAACATGATGAATGTCAAACCCTCTTCTCTGTAAATATGTATCTAGTATTAGTGTATTGTTTTCTAAACTTTGCAGTGAAGTTATTGATGCTAATCTCTATGACCCATATATTTTTTATTAGCTTAATGGAGCTTATCTCCCTAGGCCTCTACTGAAAATGGACATGTATCCAGTTGGACTAGCCCAGTCAACAAATGTAAAATAAAAAATAAATAAATAATTTTGGTACTTGCCTCTGACACAAACTAAACAACACATGAACCTACTATAAATAACTCAAGCCTGATCACAGAAACAACCTCTGTGAAAGTCAGTAAAGTAACATCAACAAATAAATAAATGCAACAAGCACCATTGTCTGGTGTTTACTAAGCTGTCAGTACAAAAATAACTCATTTTCTGCCATCAAAATATGAAACATTTGTTTTCACTCATCCAAATCATCTCTGCTACTCTTAGCAACTTCTGTTTCTGTAACTTATGCCACTCAATACGATAAAACATAGCTTGCTTTTCTATATAACACATCTTTGTTCAGTTGGCAGGCATTTGATTGACTGATACTCCTAAGCCTAATAAAATTATACAACCTGAAAATGGCAAACAGTTCTGTGTCCATAATTCAGTTACTAAAGTACTTTTATTTTCCCTGAGACATATTTGCGCACTGGACTGCTGCTTTGTTGACACAGACATGCCTCCCACCCAAAAAATGTTGACTTTTTCCAGTTGAAAAAGAAAGTTAGGCTTAGTTAAGAAGGATAAAGCACTGACCTGTGCTTATTCTCAGTAAACTAATACTATAAAATATTCACATTTTTCTGTTCTACTTTGGGTGGGCGAATCCTTCCAAGAAGCTCCAAAACTCCTTTTGCAGTAATCAACAAAAGTAACAAAAATGGTCAATGACACTCCACTAATGCTGCCATTCAGTCACGGCTGCAAACGCTTGTACAGTCAAATCACAGTGTTTCTTTCACTAGTATTTTAAATTCAAATATGAAAAGGAAAAATGTATAACTAATCAGTCTGGAGTGCTCAGACAAAAATTATACTAAGGTAGTTCTCGTCAAATCTGAAATGTATTTTTCATGAGGCCCCCCCCAAGAATGGGCCTGCATCCCTTGTATTAATCTGTAAATATAATTAACTCAATTAATGGTGCTCCTGAGAGGTAAGAGAAACCCCCCCCCAAATCTGACTGCGCTTGACCAAACACAGAAATTGAAAAAAAATTGTATAGCATTTGGATGACTAAGCCATATCCCTAAAACTAGTTCAAGGGCAATGAAGCAACAGATGAAGGTTTACAATGACTGACTATCACTGCTGCAGAGACCTCTCAACTGTACCTATTTTGTAGGGATCTCTCCAGTTTTGGCTCAAAATGTTGCTCCACACCACAAAAAAAAAATTGACATTTTTGAGAAGTTTAAAGTTAATAGTACCAATATTTAAACCATGTCTCCAATTTGAGGCATCTTCCCAATTATTTCTGCTTTGCATCCTAAATATGGAAGTAAAGATTGAGAGATATGCTTATTGCTTACTTTATAAATGTCATATATAATCTCATCAAAAAACAATAAATCAACAAATGCTGTAGCAATATAAACAGTAAGCAGAGTTGTGAGGGTTCCAACCTAGATATTGCAACTGAAGAAAAGGTACATGTGTGCTTGTATCTCTGAGTGCAATCACCAATCTACTTTAGGCTGCAACTCAAAGGCACAGTGTTATACCTTCCCACAACTAGAGAACGCAGGCCTGTAAATAGGAGTTCTAACATGGCACATCACAGCTTTTAATACCACAGCTATAACTGGGCATTTGCAAAGCTCAAAACTTTGTCTGTCTTTACAAAATCAACAAATTATCCAGCAGGCTATTAATATAGAAGTAATGCTCACTGAAAAATGAGTCTGCTATTTCACGCTAGCATATCAAGCTGCCGTGGAGCTCGGACAGAAAAAAATAATGGCCGCCATTACTTCACGTTTGCTAAGCAGTGCTTCTGCTGTTTAGTGAGTGTAAAATGTAAAAGAAAATTAACAGAAAAAGTGTGTGTGTGTTTGTGTGTGTGTAAAACTTTAAGCATGCATATGAGTGAAAACGAGCTCCATCGAGCCGTTATTTTACACTCGCTAAGCAGCGCTTTTGCTGTTTAATAAGTGTAAAAAAAAAAAAAAAAACAGAAAAAAGTGTGTGTGTGTGTGTGTGTGTGTGTGTGTGTGTGTATTTATGTGTGTGTGTTTTTGTCTACGTGTGTGAGTGAATGTGTGTATGAAAGTGTGTATATGTATGTGTGTGTGAAACCAGAAGAGACTGTGTATGTGTGCATGACAGACAGAGTGAGAGTGAACAGTGAAATCGATAGAGTTGTTATTTTACACTGACTAAGCAATGCTTTTGCTGTTTAATGAGTGTAAGGTAAAAAAAGAAAAGAAACCTAAAATAACAAAGTGTGCGTGTATGTCTGTGAGGGAGAGTGTATACGTGTATGAAAGCATGAAAGCAGAACAGACTGTGTGTGTGAGAGAGTGAAGAGTGACAGAGATCCCTGGCAGCAGAAGCAGTTAAGAGGCCTACATACTTCTTGACCTCTTACCTCAACATATCTGGATAACCATAAAATAAACGTGGGACAAAGGCTCAACATAATATATTTTATATGATCTAGTCATAAAATCATAACATTATTTCAACAATAGGATTTGTGTCAGCTTTTCTGAAGCAGAGGTGTGTGTATGTGTGCCTGCATATGAGAGATCGACCACTGGCAAGAGTAGTAAAGGGGTCTACATACCTCTCGAACTTTCAGCTAAAGAAATATGGATAAATAAAATAAATGGAGAACAAAGGCTCAAAAATAGGAACAGATTTTAATTATTGTTCTTATAAACATTGTTTAAATAAATGGATTTATATCAGAATGAATTTTCTAAATGAAATGAAAGTCTGCAAATGAAATCTGTGTCATCAATTAGAGACATCAATCTCTAATAAATAGCAAAACTAAACGGTTTAGGAGAAAGGAACCAAAAAATACAGTAAAAACTTGCACATTTTTAAAGTGTTATATTTTGGATGTAAAATGCTTCCTCCAACAGCATTAACATTATACTACAGCAAGTTTGAAACATTACGCAGAGGAATTATTTTACATCAAAAATATATAAAAAATAGCATACCACTGAAAAAAATAAACAAGTAGAACAAAACAATTTTGCAGAGAACCCATTCTGTAAGCACAATAATGTCCCCCAGAGTTTGTGTTAATTAGTAATTAATGCCCTTCCAGGGGTGTAGAGGCCCTCCCTCCTCCTTTGGCGTCGGGCCTCATAACACCCCTGGGTGGTCGCTAATTGCACATTATCACATACACTCTATCAGGCATTATTGATTGCTTATTCATCTCTGGATAATGTTTCTGTTGTTAATATCATAGTTATGGAATTCATCCATTGGTTACGTTGCTAGCCTACATTTGTATCAAAAACATGGAATTCCATTTTGAAAAAACCTTCTATACAGGAACTTTCAATGCTCTTGAACAAATTATGAGAACACTTCCAGATCTAAATGTGTACCTGAGCCACTAAGGTGGAACAGAGGGATGAAGCTCTGACTACCACCCAGGCAACTCAAGTCTGACTGGAGGCTCGGGCATCTGATGAAACATTAGGGTGTGATGGGCATTATCCCACGTGGGTGGCTGTTTTTTGTGAGCATCTCATGAGTTGAGCCCCGGTGGAGGTTGGGGATGTCATGCTAGAAGGCATAGGCCAAAGGAGGAAACTAGCTGGGGACAAGGCTGAACTGCTGTGGAGGTGGGAGGTGATACACAGTGCACATCCCCCAGTGTAAGCCCACCCATAAGGCATATCATAAAGACCCAGGGAGAAAGAAGGAGGGAGGAACAGGGTAGGTCATAAAACAGAAAAAGGAAAACCTTGCTAGAAGACTGACAGTACAGACCCTCCCCAAGAATGCCTTTAGGATCTTCACTGGACCAGGCTTAAACTCAGGCACTGGACAAGGTGTGACTGGAGTGCCGGTAAACCCAACACTGGACATGGGGCACTAAGACAGCTGTGAGTTATTCTATGTCACCCAACTTATAAGTTAGGGCATGGCATCCAGGTCAGAGGAAGTCATAGTGAGACTTTATTCAGCTCTTATCAGACCAATCATTGAGTATAACGCCCCCATCGGCATGTACCTCATCTGACATATGCAACAGTTGGAACATCCACAAAAATACCCTAACAGAAGAATCCAGGGTATAAAAACACTGTCTTGTATCGACTGCCTTAAAGCCCTACCTCTACACTCAGTCTCTTAAAGGTTACTGAGAAGCAATCTATGCCTAGCATACAAGGCACCCTGGATCTAGCTCTGATGGAACTTTTGCACATCTGCAGAATGAACAACTTCAGAACCAACAGATCCAAGAATTTAAATTTTGCTTTTGATATAAATAAGACGTGTTGGAGAAACAGGTATGTATCTCAGAGGTTCCTCATGCTCTGGAACAGGCTCCCCATTCATTTGATGCAGAGTCCATCCCCATCCCTATTTTAGCATAACCTTGACCAATGGATAGTAAATTCACCCCAGGTCTGGCCCCATGTTGCTGACAGTCAGAGGCAGACAGTAATGCTCAAACTATTATATACCCCCATAACCTCTAGACACTTCCTAACCAACATACCTCATCCTAATAAATACTCATGATACACAGCGACACAATTGGGTTGGGTTGTATGTCTAGGCTCATAAAGGCCCTAGTGGTCATTAGCCTAGTACATATCTATGACCTTATGAACCTATGGGGGGATATTTTAAATGTGCATACGGTAATACAACATGAATACAATCAGAAAATACTTTTACTGTCTCTGTACGCCACCTTTCTGTTTAACAACATGGCCAATACCTCTCAACTGTACTGATTTTCACAGAATGTCCAGATTTTTGCCTCATATTTTTGGTCTGTTTTTTATAAAATTGCATTCTTTTGACAAATTAGTGGTAAATCATTAAAGATTGAAGTTAGAAAATAATGACAGACATTTCAGATTCAGACTTCATAACCTTCAGAAAATTTATGCTAATGCAAATCCTGTTATTCTATCACCTTTCTAAGTTTGTAAGAGCAATATATAAAAATTGTCCTATTTTGGGCCTTTGTCCCACTTTTATATATGGCTTTGTCCAGATGTCTTGCTCTAAGAGGTTGGGAGGTATGCAACATGTCTATTTACTTCCAACTTTGACCTCCATGTGCTTATCCTACTAACTTCGTCAACTACATCTTTTAATTTAAATCTATTCTACAGTGTTAGTCTATAAGCATCTCCAACATAAAACCAACATGTAGGTACTTCAGTGATACATTTGCTACCCATGCAACACAGACAAGTATATTTTTTAGCTACTTTGTTATACTATAAAAACTCATAACTGATTACTGTACTTATTTTACACAGAATGTTATGCAGGCAGATTCTTAGGCTAATGGTGCTAGGAGGCCTTTTTGAAGCTAGACATGTTTCCCGTTTGTGAATGGCATGATACATTACCCAGGGTCTAATAATTTAGGCTGGTCATATTTTCACATTTACACATGACAGGATACATTAACCAAGAGCATATATTTAATTTAAAGTCGTGGAGCATTTGAAAGTTGCCTCTGACTATCAATGGCATGGGTGTCTGTCCAAGAGTAAATTTCCACTTACCCCTTCACTGGTCAGGATTGCATCTGAACAGGGTCGGGGATGAACTCTTCATCACATAGATGGTAAGACTGTTCCATAGCAAGGGTAGTCTACTGGACACTTACCTGTCCCTCCAACATGTTCTGTTTGGGTTGCGACCTAGGTTAAGGTCCTCTGATTGGCTGTTTCTAATGTTGTTAGACTTCTGGATGGGAAACAAGTCCATCAGAAAAAGGTCAGATGCTGCCTTGTAAGACAGGCACAGACACCTCTCAGAAGTCTGTAGAAGACTGAGTATAAGGATAGGGCTTTGAGGTGGTCTGTGCACTCCTAGTATAAAGATAAGGCTTTGACGTGGTCTGAGTATAAGGATAAGGCTGGGACGTGGTCTGTGTATTCCATGTGGTTTACACCTTGTATTCTTTTTGTGAGTATCTTTTGTGGGCATTCCAGTTAATGCAAATGCTGAGTAAGGTACATACCAATGGGAGGGAGAAATGCATTCAATAATGGGTCTAATGAGAGCTGAGTACAGTGGGAAGATGACATCTCTGGACATGGATGTCATACCCTTGCTTGTAAGTTGTGCAATATAGAATGATTTCCTAACAGCAGTAGACATATAATTGTCACAGGCCAAGCAAGTCCCTACACACGGAGTCAACTCTTGGTATACAATCTATGGGGTAACTCCCAGTAGTGGTAAACTTTCCAAAATATACTATTACAAATTTTTTTGCATTCCGTTTTAGACCACAGCTCTTGAAACAATTATCAGTTTGTGACAAGCTCTTTTGGATTACATCTGTATCCTTTGGTAGGTCTATAACTATGCCACATTTGCAGTCATCTGCAAACTTGTCCAACCAGAGGCCTATAATATATGCTTTGACATTCCACATGCATTTTGATTTTAATAAAGATAATGTCTATGATGCTATGCTAACATCCACGTGTCATTGTTTGCTTTATGTATGCTTTCATTGTATATGGAACTTTTCTCCCCTGGAACTCTGCTGATAAATGGGCTTGAATCCAGATGGAAAGTCCTGGGTACTAAATACAAACAGATAAATAAAATATACAGTGTACATCGGTAAAGATATGATTGTATGATGCAGATGTATGTGTCACAAAATACAAACAGTGCAATTTGCTAAAGATGCACTAGCTACATGACAGTGTAGTAATGAATAATTCTATGGGAAAAACAATGACATCAGCTTGGAAACACAGAAATGAAGGTTATCCCTTAAAACTGCGACAGTAGAATGTCTGGTCCAAGAATTAAGGTAACATGTAAACTTGCCCACTGGATACTACATACCACTGACTAGCTTGCTTCTGAGAGAAGCACAGCTATTCTGTAGTATTTAGGGCTTGGTTCAAATCAGGTGCACTGATATATCGCATTAGGCAGCTCAGTACAGCACCGGGTCTTCATGCGACGTATCTGAAAATAAAGCAAACGTGAGAAGGTGCACAGACAATAGAAGCACAGTGCTAACCAGCTTCCAGCAAATAAATACCTACAACAGTTCCGTCTCCTCCACCAAAGAAAACAGTAAAAGTGGTTCCAAATGAAAAGCCAATAGTAAGACACAAAGCTTGATGCCAGCTGAAAAAGTCACTTCTCTGGTGTGAAGGGCTTAGTTTAGAACATAACTGACTTATTCCACATTCTAGATATGGAAACATCAATAATCAATAGCAGACTGATTCACAACACTGTTAAGGTAACAATATATTGAGCTTTGTGTTATCAATTACAGGAAGAGAGTAATATATATGTAATAAAGGTTTTTGGTGATATACAGTCATGTTTAACAATCACACTCCAAGAAAAAATAGAAGTTAGACATTAAAAGGAATGTAATGACTGAATCATTACCTAAAGACATCCTACTTTACATACATATTTGTGTTTGGTGTTAAAAAAGATTAAAAAAAATCATGGAATAGTGACTATTCAGTCACAACTAACCATGTCAAAAACCATGTCAAAAAGATTCAAAATGATCTGTATCCTAGACACAGAGAACCTGTACCTTTCCATTCTGATTCACCCTACACATGAAACAATCCTCAGCTTTAGGGAGTAAGGACAAGCCCTAAATGTCAGGGATTCTTTTCTCCAGAATGTTTTCAATGCCATGTGTCATTACTAACGGTTTAAGTAGTGAACAGATAGTTCTTCTCTAGAGGGGAAAATATGTTTTTCCATATATGGATGACTGACTTCTGTGAGCTCTGTAAAGAGACTCCTTGCTTGGATCATCCCACATGTTGGACCGCTTTTGGTAGCGGATACCCAAGTGCTTGGATCTTGTCACAGAATAACCTAAACAGTTAGGTACCACTCATCTCCTACCTCAAGGCCATGGCCCTATAGGACGCATTGGCATTAAATAATCTGTGCATAAATCCTTAGCATTAGTAACATCACTCAGGTGCACAAATTTCCCTGGAAGACCTTCTTAGTCAACCCTTATGAGAAGTTTTTAAGGTAAAAATTCATGAACTGGTGTAACAAGATATATGTGACATGCAGGGTGGACCAAACACAGATCTGCATTTGCAAAGTTATACAGACTGTACTCAGGTGAACCAAGACCTGCAGTCATCTTGCTAAATGCCTCATCCCTTTTATGAAGAAGGAGGCTTATTACCTGATTTCCACTCATTCAAAGACTTCCTCAAGGTACAATAGCCAAAGATGATCTTTTGGCTGAGGCAATTTAATTTTCCCTATCAGAGAAGTTGTCTGGCTATAGCTGATATTGGAGGACCTGTTACCTGAAACAAGGGCAATATGATGCAACCCAGCCTCAAGCCCCAGAGGTACCATGCCTAGCTAATGGCAATCTTGCCAACTTAGATGCTGTACAGCAGGTTCACAGGTCACAATAAATGATATAGTCTTCCAAGTGGAAGCAGTTTATCCTACAGGCAGTTTCAAACAGCCTGGACCACTGTTGCTGTAAAAAGTCCTGAGTTTTAGCCTATTTACTTACATCATTAAAAGTGGGCTTCTCCTACTCCAACTCAACAATTTAGTCTTCTGTGACTATGTGGACAACAATTAAATATCCCATCATGAACAAACCAGGAACCTACTTACTGACTGGAACATAATTTTTTTGGTGTCATTAACTCTTCCCGATTTCAGCTTTTATGTATGGCTGTGTTTATTTTTTTCAGTTATGGAAAGCTCCTTTTCAGATATTCATTACTTCAGCAATCATGGCAGTAGGGATTCAGCCCCTTCAGTAGGACCTATCACTCCCGAACTTTGCTGGCACAGAGGAAGGCCTTCTATCTTTGATGCCAGCAAACTGGGTTTGGTTAATGGCATGGATGCAGGAAGACAATATAGTTACTGTAGAAGTGAAAAGCTGGAAGATAGTTCTATGATGCCAAGAAGGTAATGGGGGATTTCCTCATTGCCGAAGAGTCTCCTGGTTGACGTTAAGAGCTAGCCACAGGTAAAAAGGCATATGTACATGGCATCCTGTACATATTTCCAAACCACACAAAACAGGACACACAAAAAAGTCCTAGGCTGTCTACTATACTGCCATAGATTCTTCTTAAGGAGGGGAGAGAGACAGGGGGCTATAGGGACTTGATGTTAGTAAGGTCTGGAGTCAAAAAACATCAGTAGTAAACTGTTAGGGGTTAGCGGAGTGGCATTACTGTGACCAGAATGCATACTACCAAAAATAAACAAATCAATAAAGTCTGCAATGAGAAACTAAACATTCACATACAAAAATAAAAAAGTGTTTTGCTGGGGACCACCAACATCCTAGTTTCTCTAAATACACTTCTGAAAAGACCAACTACATGGAGTATAAGGATAAGGCCCTGACAATGGCCCAAGTTTGATTAGTGACTTATGGCCAGGTTGGATGACAGTAACAGTACTCTGGAAGAAAGCCCATCGGGGGGCAGTTTTGGCTTGCAACATGCGTGACACCAAGCAGAAGTCCCTCCTTGAAACCATGTCCAAAATCCTAAAAATAGCCGCAGATGGTCTCGCTCTTCCCATTAGCATCCTGATCAATAGATCCATGCAGGAATCTTATGTTCCCAAACTATGGCGCACTGCCTTCATTCTACCTCTCCATAAAGGAGGCAAAAGCAATAACATCTCCAACTTCCACCCCATAGCCATCCTCTCCCCAATTTCCAAACTACTAGAAAAATGCATTCACATTCAGCTCATGCCATTCTTAGCCAATAACCAACTAATCACTCCAACCCAACACGGCTTCCGTCCAGGCCATAATAAAACCACTGCACTTCTCTCCTTCCTAGAGACAATAAATCTTGCCCAGGACTCTGGAAAAATAGTTTCTACTGTTCTTCTAGATCTGTCCAAGGCATTTGATACCATCTCCCACACCCATCTCCTAAACTATCTCTTGACCTTAATCTCTCCCAGAATACCTTATCCTGGTTCTCTTGCTACCTCTCCAATAGATCTCAAGCTGTAAAATGGGGGACAGGTACCTCAACCTTCCTTCCCACCCCCACTGGGGTTTCCCAGGGATCCATACTCGGTCCAATGCTGTTTAACATCTTTGTTAACAATTTCCACAAAGCCATACCCAATACCAAAATTGTACAATATGCAGACGATTCCACTTTAATCTGCAGTGCCACCAGCCTCCCAAAGCTTCAGACACTGACCCAAGCTGCTTTCTCCACCACTGAAAATTGGATGCTTCAGAATCACCTCTCACTAAATGCCAATAAATCCAAAATACTATTATTCTCTCCCTCAAAAGCTTCCCCTCTTGATAAAAACTCATTCCAAATCATTAGCAAAAACAACTTCACTACAGAGGTTGTTCCCTTTGCCAAACTACTTGGGGTCACTATTGATGAACACTTGAAATTCGACACTCACATCCAGCAAAACACTACGAAAACCCATATAAAACTTGGTATGCTATACAGGAACATCCAATTTCTAACTCCTTCCACCAGACAAACGCTTGCCACTACCTATCTACTCCCATCACTAATGTATGGCCCTCCTCTATTAACTAACTTATCTGCCACACTCACTTCAAAATTAGAAGTCTGTTATAATAAGATTTTTAAATTTGTCACCAAAGCCAAATACTCCTGCCATCACAGTATTGCCCTTAATTTGTTACACTGGCTTGAACTCTCCAACCATCTAGACTACGATCAGATTACCCCAGCCCACAAACTAATCTTTCAACCCTCTAAGTGCCCTGCTCTATGCAACATCCTTCTCCCCTACACCCCTCAGAGAACTCTCAGATCTACTCACCAAAACCTAACCTGCGTCCAAAAATCAAATCGCCCTGCTGGCCAGCTCCTGCTATCATTTTCCTTAGCAAAAAAATGGAATTCTCTTCCTTCCTCTCTAAGGACCTGTGCAAACTTTGAAAACTTTAAATCTCAGTTACATTCCTACCTTTCCTCTAACAGAAAATGCAACTGCATTCTCCTCACCTTGTCCTATAATTCTCTCTCCACCTCTAAACCCCTCTCCAGCTATGATTACTAGCCTCTCTAGCTATGATCTATAGGCTACCACACATATGTACATATTGTAAATATCAAATTTGTACCATGTACCTAAGAATTTACACCTGCTCTCTAACATGAAATGTAACTGTAAATTGTTCATTAATAATATTGTGTCAGTATCTAAAGGTAACATGCACCTAAGAAATTATACCTGCTCTCTAGCATGAAACATAATTGTAAATTTTTCTTTTCTATATTGTATCTGTAGCTAAACTTTGTAACATGGAGCTTTTCTCCACGTGCCTCCACTGAAAACAGGCTCCCTGAGCTCAGTGGACATCCCCGGTCATCAAACTGGAAATAAATAAATAAATAATACTGGTGATGGCACAATAAATCTTTTTTATGACTCTGAAATGTTATTACCTTTGACTATGCAATATGGAAAAGTGTCTTGGAGCTTTTTGCATTGGGTATGCTGTGATAACAAGCACTACATAGTAGAACATAACTTGTCTCCAAATATAAATAAGTATAACAAACATTCAGCCACTGACACTAAACAAAAGAGTTGTTACACTGATAACCAGATACGCTCACAGAGACCAGAAGTCTCGTATATAAGAAAATGTGAATGATTATTAGTTTAAGTCAAACAAAATGTAAATAGAACATGCTGGGATTCAAACTCAGGTCTCCTGCCTGCACAGCTGCAGCAACACATTCACCATTATGCCATATTTCTTTTTAAAAAAGTCAAAACAAAGTTTACGGGCAGACACAAACAAATCTTAGAAGCAGTTCTACTCTCAGCCTTTCATATGACCTTGCCCAGAAATACTTACATCAGCAGTATCTCAGTAAATACAAACATAGCTAAAATAACACAGAGAGAAAGACTTTTTCATACACTGACTTACCTCTGCTACTCTGTGGGTAGAGCTAAAACGTGGACAATGGCCAGCTAAAACACAGTGCTGGTGGGTCATGTTCATGTCATCTGAAGGAAAAAAACATATAAGCCAAAGTGAGTTGTGACTGGCTACACTAACAAATCAGAAGAGAACAAGACAAGATGAAAAATGTTTTATATATGCAAAGTTTTGCTCTAATCACAAACTATTCTGTCAGACTAACAATGTTCATAACCCTTGCATAGCAGATATCTAACACTTATCAATGTTCCACATATTTAGTTCTAATAACTGCAATCGCCAATACAATAGTACTGGAAGGCAAAGGCACCAGTCTAAAAAATGTGATGTACACACTGGCCCAGGAGTTAGGACAGGCAAAAAAGCATGCAGTTTTACTTCAGATTTCCAACAGATGAGCCCACAAAAGCATCATCAGCTCCAAGCATCACTGATAAGAATGTTCTTGAAACAGGACTAAAACTGGAGAAAAGTTGGTCAACATGACAAACCAGAATGTACGGCACAATTTTGCTTCTGCTGCTTGGTTCAGAGCTGGGGTAATCCCATGTTGTAAGTCTGCATATCCCCCATGTGTAAGTTTTAACCTGAATTTCCAGGTTCCTGTCACAGACCAAACCACCCACAAGCCTTAAGGTTTGTGTGTGTGTGTGTGTGTGTGTGTGTGTGTGTGTGTGTGTGTGTGTGTGTGTGTGTGTGTGTGTGCTCATAGGTTGGTACTAGGCTATCGCCCTTAGGGCCTATACAAGCCTAGCCATAACAATTCCCTGTACATTTCTTCCCACATTATTTACTTCTCTGGACCCCTGTCCAGCAGGTCGACCAACATGATCCCCGGGGTGAATTTCCTGTCTCCCATCAAATCATCAAGGTTCCTTTTGAAGAGGGCCAAGGAGGTGCTCTGCTTGACAAGTATGGGTAGTCTATTCCAGAGTATGGGGAGTCTCTGGGTCAGGAATCTATCCCTCCAGCATGTTTTGTTCATTGTGATGACAAGGTTTAGATCCCTGGAGAGTGTGGCTCTGAGGGACTGGGATTTTGTTAAGTGGAGCATGTCCAACAGCTCAGGGTTTGACATGGCCTTGTATGTTAAGCAGAGATCGCCTCTGAGTAGACGATATGCCACAGAGTATAGCTGGAGTTTTTTTTAGACGGTCAGCATATGGCATCTGCTTTAGGCCTGTGATTCTTTTAGTGAGGTATTTCTATGGCCTTTCCAGCTGTTGCAGATGTCTTGTAAGGTACATACCAAACAGGGCGTTATACTCTACAGTGGGTCTAATGAGGGATGAGTACAGTGGGACAATGACCTCCTTTTTTCTGGATGAAAAGCCCTTAGTGATCAGGTGTGCCACATAGAAGGATTTCCTGACTGTTGTGGTGATGTGGTTATCAAAGGTGAGACCACTGTCCACCTGTGTCCCTAAGTCTCTCATCACACTTTCGGTTATTAGTGTACTGCCACCTATGTGGTAATTCATGGGTACATGTTTTTTTCCAAAGGTGATAACTATACATTTCTTGGCATTAAGCTTGAGCCCATGGCTCTGGCACCAAGCATCTGTTTCTGTAAGGCCTTTTTGTAGAAAATCCACATCATTTGAAGATTCAATAATGGCTCGCAGTTTGCAGTCATCTGCGAACTTTGTTAGCCAGAGTCCCTTAGTGTTGGCCTGTACTTTTGAGAAGTAGATGCCGAACAAGAGCTGTCCCAGGACTGAACCCTGAGGTACTCCACTTGTCACTTCTCTGGAGCTGGATTTGGAGTCTGCTACTTTTACAGTCTGGGTTCTGTCAGTAAGCCAGTTGGCAACCCATCGAGTGACGTAGGGATTTATGCCCAGCTTAGTAAGTTTATCTATGATTCCAGAGTGGGGGATGGTGTTGAAGGCCTTGTCGAGGTCCAGATAGGCTGTGTGGACTGCCTTACCCTCATCCACAGCTCTGGAGACTGATTCAAAGAAGTCAATCAGGTTCAGGAGATAAGATTGGCCCTTCACGAACCCAAACTGGGTGGGGTCCAGTGTTTGAAGGTTGCCAATGTCTTTCTTTATAAGTTCCATGATAATGTGTTCCATGCCCTTGCAGATCAGGCTCATCAGACTGATGGGATGGTAGTTCCCGGGATCCAAGGTGGATCCCCCCTTGTGGAGTGGGATAAATGTAGCTGTACACCACTCAGTGGGAACAAAGCCAGAGGTGAGGCTATGATTAAACATGACACTTAGGTGAGGTGCCAGTTCATTTTGTAGTTCACGTAGTACACAGCCCGGGATGTCATCTGATCCCATGGATGCTGTATTCTTAGCTTTGGAGAGTGCGGTTTCTACCTATGTGGCTGTAATTACCGGAATTTGGCAATCTTTTGGTATTGAGATGGGCCCTTTAGGGAGTGAGAGGGGGATGAAGTTGGCACTAAATCAATCTGCCAGGATATTGGCAATATCCTTGGGATCAGTATATTTAATGCCATTCTGTTGTAGCTCAGAGCAGATCTGAGCATTGCCATTTAGATTCTTGACATAACTATACAATGCCTTGTGGTTGTCTTTGGAATATTTGGCAATTTTATTTTTGTAACTAGCTTTTGAGGATTTTATGAGGGATCTCAGCTTCTTACTGAGGCTGGTAAGGGAGTTTTTTGCATCCTGGGATTTTCCTTTTTTCTGCAGCAGTTTATTCCTTCTGTTGTATACTTTGTTTATGGCAGGGGACTACCAGATTGGCTTCCTCTTTTTGGAGGAGAGCATCTTGGTTCTATTTGGGATGGCACGATTCATGCATGAGTGGATGTGCTCGTACAGTGCCTTAGTGTAGGATTCAGCAGTCGAACTTTAACCCGCCATCTGCATGGGTGCCATGAAGTTTGTCACTTCTGACTTGAGTAGCATGAAGTTGGCTTTGGAGAAGTTTTTTACGGAGGTTTCCTTACTGAGGGGTGGGGGTGAGATGTGGATGTCAAGGGTGATTTGCTTATGGTCAGACCTGACCAATGAGGGGGTGATCACTGGTGTGGAGCATCTATCTCCCATGTTGGTAATGACCAGGTCGAGATATTGGAGCCCCTGGTGGGACAATGGATTAGATGATCCAGGGCGTTGGAATTTATGAATTCCAAGAGCCATTGGGAAAAGGTGTTGGTACCGGAGTAGTTTTCCCAGTTAATGGCAGGGTAGTTGAAATCACCCAGTATTAGGGTGCTTGGTTGTATCTTAATATTTTCCAGTATGTTTAGAAAGGTGTAGTAAGAATCTTGGGGCATGGTGGGGGATCTGTAGCAAGCTACAATTTGGATTGCAGTCTTACCTAGTGTTAGTTGCACCTGGAGAATTTCAGATGCATTGTGTTGGGCAACTAGCCTGGAGGTGTGAATATCCTTGGTGAATATGGACACTCCTCCACCTTTATTGTTTCGGTCTTGGTTTGGTGGCTGAAAAGTGTGGTAAGTGTTGTAGCCTGGTATTGCAGTAGTGCTTTCTGGAGCCTTGAACCAGGTCTTAGTTACGGCACGGATATCGATGTTCTCCATTTTTAGGAGTGCTTCGAGAGAGTGCATTTTGAGGTTTACACTTCTAGCATTGAGTAGCATTTCCTTCAGATTTTGCATACTTGTATCTGTTACGGTGGTGGTTTTGTCCTTTGAACCTTGCCTAAAAAAGGCACTATAGGGGTGACAAGAGCTTTAGCCAGTAACCTGAATCCCAGGGGTGACAGGTGCAGACCATCTCTGGCAACGGATCGTGGTTTGTCGATCATGTCTTCCCAGGCTGACAGATACTGGATCCCCTTTGAATGACAACAGAAACTTAGCCAATTGTTAAAGTCAATCATTTTGTCTTTATACTGTGGTATCATTCTGGGCGAAGGCAGGATGCTACTCAGGGCTAGGGTCATACCTGCCTGGGCCACATGATCTGAGAGCTCTTCCATGTCTCTTTTCATGTAGTCCAGGGAGGTATGTCTCAAGTCATTCACTCCAACATGGACAATGACAGAGTCGTATTTGAACTTGTTGTGGAGTGACTTGAGTGCATGCGTTATGTGGCAGATCGTGGCACCTGACAGGCAGCTGACTGTAATTTTCTGCTTGTTCAGCCTGGTGAGTGGGACATCAGTGTGCCTGACTATAGAGTCACCTATGACTAAAGTGTTGGGTAGATTGTCTTGCCTTAGGGGCTGTTGTTGGGTGGAACACTGGTGTTGTGAGCTATGTGTCACTTTGGTTGTGACTGGTGTTTGTGTTTCAGCTTCGGAAGTCCTTGTTGCTTGGGCAGGTTAATGTTAAGGGCCTCAGCATATGTGGATTTAGTATTGGTATGTGTGGGTGTTGATGGTGTGGGTTTTGAAGGGCTATGTGTTGCTTGAGGTGTAGTGCAGGTGTTAACCTTCTCCTCTTGACTGTCTAGCACAATCTTGGCTGGAGAGAGCTTTGCTTCCAGTTTGGCTATGTAAGTGCATCTCTTGCAGGCTGTAGTGTTGGGTGGTAGGAGGAGAGGGTTGTCTGTGTACATGAGGCAGTTGCCACATTGCCCCAGTATGCCCAGATTCACCAGGTGGACAGGAGAAATCATCGGAAGCTGACCCTTGGACATGCCTGTTTAGGTGCTTTTTTGTAAAGTACAAGAGCTGCTTTCCCTTACCTTTCCAAGGTACTTTGCAATTATAGGCTTAGTGCCTACGATTAATTTCACCTTATTGACAAGGAGAGTTGAGTGCTTGTATCAGTTTCAGGCTTCCTAGTGCTTTCCAGCAGGTTCTAGAGCAAGTGCTAGTCACAGAGGTTCAGACTGCAGTGCTACTACTGAGAAACCAGCTAGTTCTAAGGGAAAATTTGAAGAGCAAACTTTCTGGCACCTGGAATAGTTTAACCGTAGCCCTGTGGTGCTGCATAATGCGAAAAATGCGCAAACACATGCATTTTTAATCCAGAAAGTTAAAAGGGATAGAAATCGGCCCAAAAACCCTAATAAAATTACAATTTCAGAGCTGGAAACCACTCCTCTAGTGTCAGATAGGCAGTACAATGCTCACCACTCCCACTGGTAAGCAGTACGACTTTCCTCTACCACAGCAAGGTCTGGATAGCTCTGAACACAGAAGATAAAGTCCTGAAACAAGCAAAGCCTGGGATCTGGACTAAACTGGCTAGGAAAGGTGGGAAACGAGCAAACAAGATAGTTTTTTTTTTTTTTTTTTTGGTTAAAACAGGCTAAATAATACAGTAAATAAACACAGAAAAGGCTAACACAATTGAGTGTGTAGTCCTAAACAGTAAATGCAATTAAAACTCTACAAAATTAGCAATTTAGTGTGTGTGTGTGTGTGTGTGTGTGTGTGTGTGTGTGTATATATATATATATATATATATATATATATATATATATATATATATATATGTGTGCGCGCGTGCACGTGGATGCACTCACACTGTGCAACAAACTGGAGCTCATTCAAGATTAGTTCTTGCCTTATGTCTGGTCCTTCCCCAGGTAAGTTTCAACTCCCCTAAAAACTAAATTGATTAAAGCACATACTAAAAGGTGAATGGACAATTTAACCAGTAAATAATTTTAATATAATTATTACCAAAAACAAAACCTGTTAACTTTTAAAATAAGGAAAAATATTCAGACTCTCATCAAACAAGATGTTGTTTAGTTTACTACAGACACATCAGAGAACAACTTAAAGGAACAAAAGAGTATATATTTAAAATCATTTCAATATTCTTTTTTTAGAATTGAACAAGAAAGTACAATTGTGCAATCTGAACTTGGTATAACAGTAGATGTTTAAATGATCACTGCTACAGCAGCCTTAGCTATATGGCTTATATCCTGTCAGGGATATAAAGGCTGGCCAGGTCACAAAGCTCCAGGGCTGCTTTCATGCGCCCAAACTGTCGAGCAGCTCAAGCTGAGCTGACTAAAAGTTAAGTTTGGGGGCACAGCCCTTCAGAGCATTCCTGCTAGCAGACAGAGGGAGGCTGAGCCCTGTAAGGACTAACCTTATCTTTCGCCACCCAAGAAAATTATTTTCCTGTGACCCTGTTGAGCAGAGCCACAGAAGTGATCACTGGGGTGAATTTCCTATTTCCCATCCAATCATCAAGAGTTTTCTTGACGAGTGCCAATGACGAGCTCTGTTTGACATAGATAGGTAGTCTGTTCCAGAGTATGGGAAGTCTCTGGGACAGGAATCTATCCCTCCAGCATGTTCTGTTTATTGTGGTGACAAGGTTTAGGTCCCTAGAGTGTGTAGCTCAGAGGGAGTGGGATTTCTTTAAGTGGAGCAGGTCCAACAGCTCTGGGTTTCACATAGCTTTGTATGTTAGGCAGAGATAGCCTCTGAGTAGGCAATATGCGAAAGAGCAAAGCTGGAGTTTTTTGAGACAGTCTGCATAGGGCATGTGTTTGAGACCAGTAATCCTCTTTGTGAGGTATTTCTGTGGCCTTTCCAGTTGTTGTAGATGTCTTGTGAGGTACATACCAAAAGGAGCACTGTACTCTACAATGGGTCTAATGAGTGATGAGTAGAGGGGAACAATGACATCTTTTTTTTCCAGATGAGAAACCTTTTGTGATGACGTGAGCCACGTAGAAGGATTTCCTGACCACTGTGGCGATGTGATTATCAAAGGAGAGACTACTGTCCATCTGTGTCCCAAGGTCTCTTATCACACTTTCGGTATTATGTAGACTACCACTTATCTGGTAGTTCATGGGTACAGAGTTTTTACCAAAAGGGATGACAATACACTTTTTGGCATTGAACTTCAGGCCATGGCTTTGACACCAGGCATCTGTCACAGTGAGGCCCTTTTGTAGTATGTCCACATCGTTAGGAGTTTCGATTATGGCTCCTAGTTTGCAGTCATCTGCAAACTTGGTTAGCCAAAGACCTTCTGTGTTAGCCTGTACTTCAGAGAAGTAGATACCAAACAGGAGAGCACCCAGGGCTGAACCCTGTGGTACTCCACTTGTCATTGGTCTGAAGTCTGATTTGGAGTCTGCTACTTTCACAATGTGGGTTTTGTCCGTGAGCCAGTTGGCAACCCATCTTGTGACATAGGGATTGATACCTAGTTTAGTGAGCTTATCTATAATTCCAGCGTGAGGAATGGTGTCAAAAGCCTTGGTGAGATCAAAATAAGCTGTGTGAACCACATTACCCTCATCTATGGCTTTGGTAACTGCTTCAAAGAAGTCAATCAGGTTTAAGAGACATGATCTGCCTTTTACAAACCCGAACTGGGTAGGGTCCAGAGTTTGGAGATTACCAATGTCTTTGTTTATGAGTTCCATGATGATACGTTCCATGGCCTTGCAGACCAGGCTCGTCAAGCTAATGAGGCGGTAGTTCCCAGAGTCCGTCGTGGCTCCCTCTTTCTGGAATGGGATAACCATCATGGCGTGCCATTCAGTGGGCACAAAGCCTGAGGTGAGGCTATGACTGAACATGGTACTTAGGTAGAGTGCCAGTTCATTCTGTAGTTCGTGTAGAACGCAGCCTGGGATATTGTCAGGTCCCATGGATGCTGTGTTCTTGGCTTTGGAGAGTGTGTTTTTTACCTGTGCAGCCGTGATTACAGGAACTTTGCATTCTTCTGGTATACAGATGGGCCCTCTAGGGGGTGAGAGGGGGGTAAAGTTAGCACTGAACCTATCTTCCAGGATGTTGGCAATATCAGTTGGTTCTGTATATTTAGTGCCATTGTGCTGTAACTCAGAGAAGATCTGAGTGTTGCCATTGAGATTCTTGACATAGCTATAGAATGCTTTGTGGTTGTCTTTAGAGTCAGTGGCTATTTTGTTTTCGTAATTAGCTTTGGAGGATTTTATAAGGGATCTCAGCTTCTTACTGAGGTTTACCAGGGAGTTCTTCCAGTCATGCGATTTTACTCTTTTTTTGCAACAGTTTCTTACTTCTGTTGTAGAGTTTGTTTATAGCAGAGGACCACCAGAGTGGCTTCCTTTTTTTGGAGGATAGCATCTTGGTTCTATTAGGGATAGCATGATCCATGCACTTGTGTAAGTGCTTATAAAGTGCATTTGTGTAGGATTCAGCAGTCGTACCTCTATAGTCCGTCTGCATGGGTGTCATGATGTTTGCCACTTCTGTCTTAAGAAGTGTGAAGTTGGCTTTGGAGAAGTTTTTTATGGTGGTTTCCCTAATTGGGGGTGGGGCGGGATGTGGATGTCTAGGGTGATTAGCCTGTGGTCGGATCTGACCAATGAGGAATTGACCTCTGGTGTGGAACACCGGTTGCCCATGTTGGTAATGACCAGGACTAGGATATCGCTGCCCCTGGTGGGGGTGCGAATAAATTGATCCAAGACATTGGCATTTATGAATTCCAGAAAATGTTAACAAAAGAGTTGGTAGATGGTAGTTTTCCAAGTTAATAGTGGGATAGTTGAAATCGCCCATTATTAGGGTGTTGGGTTGTACCCTAATACTTTCCAGTGTATCAAGAAATGAGGTGTGGGAATCCTGGGGCATGGTGGGGGGTCTGTAGCAAGCTACAATTTGGAGTGCGGTCTTGCCCAGAGTTAGTTGCACTTGGATAATCATGTATGCATTATACTGTGCAACTAGCCTGGAGGTGTGGATATCCTTCATGAATATGGACACGCCTCCACCTTTAGTGCTTCGTTCTGGGTTAGGTGGCCGAAAGGTGTGGTATGAATTATAGCCTGGTAACGCAGAGGTGCTTTCTTGAGCTTTGAACCAGGTCTCTGTCACTGCACAGATGTCGATGTTCTCCATTTTAAGGAGTGCCTCGAGTGAGTGCATTTTGAGGTTTAGACTTCTAGCATTGAGTAGCATTACCCTCAGATTTTCCTTGCTTGTACCTATTACGATGGTGAATTTGTCATTTGAACGTTGCTAAAAAAGGCACTATAGGGGTGGCAAGAGCCTTAGTCAGTATCTGGAATCCCAAGACCGACAGGTGCAGGCCATCTCTGGCAAAGCATCGTGGTCTGTTGATCATGTCGTTCCAGGTAGACAAATACTGGATCCCCTTAGAAAGACACCAGAAGCTTAGCCAATTGTTGAAGTCAATCATTTTGTCCTTGTACTGTGGTATCATTCTGCATGATGGCAGGATGCTACTCAGGGCTAGGGTCATACCTGCCTGGGCTACAAGATCAGAGAGCTCCTCCATGTCTCTTTTCATGTACTCCAGGGAAGTACATCTCAGGTCATTCACACCAACATGGACAATGACAGTGTCATATTTGTACTTGTTGTGGAGTGACCTGAGTGCGTGCGTTATGTGGCAGATCCTGGTACCTGACAGACAGCTGACAATAACTTTCTCCTTGTTTAGCCTGGTGAGTGGAACATCAGTGTGTCTGACTATAGAGTCACCTATGACTAGAGTGTTGGGTACGTTGTTATGCCCTATGGGCTGTGGTTGAGTGGCAAACTGAGTTTGTAGGCTATGTGTCATTTGGGTTGTCTTGGGGGGGTGGAGTTTGCTTGCGTTTCTGCTTTGGAGGTCCAAGATGCTTGGGCAGGTTTTTATTGAGAGCCTCCACGAATGTAGGTGTTTGTTTTGTGTTTCTATGTGTTTGTGTTTTGATGGTGAAGGTTTTGAGGGACTATGTGATGCATGTGGTGTGGTGCAAGTGTTTACCTTCTCCTCTTGACTGTCTAGCCCAGTCTTCTGTGAAGAGAGCTTTGCTTCCAGTTTGGCTATATAAGTGCATCTCTCACAGATTGTAGTGTTGGGTGGTAGGAGGAGAGGGTTGTCTGTGTACATGAGGCAATTCCTGCATTGGCCCAAGATGCCCAGATTCATCAGGTAGACAGGAGAAATCACTGGGAGCTGACCCTTAGACATGCCAGGATAGGTGCTTATTTATTAAGTAATAAAAACTGCTTTCCTCTAGACAAGTGAGGAAACTTGAGTGCTGTAGTAATTTGCAGCTTATTTTGTGCTTACAATGAGTTCTGAAAAAGTGCAGAGTTCAAAGAAACAGATTTGAGAAGTGAAACTAGAAAACTGGCTAGTTCTAAGAGACAAAATTAAGCAATAAGGCTTCACTCCAACACAGAAAGGCTTGGGGGCTCAGAAGCCAACAAACAATCTAGACCACTAACAGGAAAGGCAGGAAACAAGCTTAAATTATTGTTTCTTTCCCAGATGCTCTCTTTGTACACAGTAGGAGTGCATGAAATCAGAATATGATCTCACTGCACTCAGTTGAGTGAGCAAAGGAGATGGGCCCAGCACGAGTATCCAAACACAAATTTACAAGAGGGGCGGGCAGTTTCAAAGCCACCAAGATTAACACCAAAACAAAACCAGGGAGGGTTGGTGGAGAACTAACTGAAAAAACAGAGTCAAAACTTCCAGTTCAATTAATATTCAATGCAACACAAATAAATCAATTAAAATGCTGTATTATTTGAAAAAAGTGCAGATAAAAGGTACTTAAATTCTCTTATACGTCCAGTTGAATACAGCTAGATCTTAGCCTGCCAAAGCTCAGGTTTTAAGCAGAAAATATTCCAAAATGTACCACTTAAATAGGCAGTAACAGAAGATCAATGAATGAGACTACTCCTGACTGCAACTACTGTCTATGCAGTAATTCTAACAGGCAAGAAAATCTAGCAAACAATAACTGAAAAAACAGAGTCAAAACTTCCAGTTCAGGTAATATTCAATGAAACACAAATAAATCAATTAAAATGTTGTTGTATTTCAAAAAAGTGCAGATAAAAGGTAGTTAAATTCTCTTATACGTCCAGTTGAATACAGCTAGATCTTAGCCTGCCAAATCTCAGGTTTTAAGCAGAAAATATTCCAAAATGTACCACTTAAGTAGGCAGTAACAGAATATCAATGAAGGAGACTACCACCGACTGCAATTACTGTCTATGCAGGAATTCAAACAGGCAATAAAATCTAGCAAGCACTAACTGAAGAAACAGAGTCAAAACTTCCAGTTCAGTTAATATTCAATGCAACACAAATAAATCAATTAAAATGCTGTACTATTTGAAAAAAGTGCAGATAAAAGGTACTTAAATTCTCTATACGTTCAGTTGAATACAGCTAGATCTTAGCCGGTCAAAGCTCAGGTTTTAAGCAGAAAATATTCCAAAATGTACCACTTAAATAGGCAGTAACAGAATATCAATGAATGAGACTACCCCGACTGCAATTACTGTCTATGCAGGAATTCTAACAGGCAATAAAATCTAGCAAGCACTAACTAAAAAACAGAGACAAAACTTCCAGTTCAGTTAATATTCAATGCAACACAAATAAATCAATTAAAATGCTGTATTATTTGAAAAAAGTGCAGATAAAAGGTACTTAAATTCTCTTATACGTCCAGTTGAATACAGCTAAATCTCAGACGGTCCAAAGCTCAGGTTTTAAGCAGACAATATTCCAAAATGTAGCACTTAAATAGGCAGTAACAGAATATCAATGAAGGAGACTACCCCCGACTGCAATTACTGTCTATGCAGGAATTCAAACAGGCAATAAAATCTAGCAAGCACTAACTGAAGAAACAGAGTCAAAACTTCCAGTTCAGTTAATATTCAATGCAACACAAATAAATCAATTAAAATGCTGTACTATTTGAAAAAAGTCCAGATAAAAGGTACTTAAATTCTCTCATATGTCCAGTTGAATACAGCTAGATCTTAGCCAGCCAAAGCTCAGGTTTTAAGAAGAAACTATTCCAAAATGTACCACTTAAATAGGCAGTAACAGAATATCAATGAATGAGACTATCCCTGACCGCAATTACTGTCTATGCAGGAATTCTAACAGACAATAAAACCTAGCAAGCACCAACTGAAAAAACAGTCAAAACTACCAGTTCAGTTAATATTCAATGCAATAGAAATAAATCAATTAAAATGCTGTATTATTTGAAAAAAGTGCAGATAAAAGGTACTTATATTCTCTTACACGTCCAGTTGAATACAGCTAGATCTTAGCCGGCCAAAGCTCAGGTTTTAAGCAGAAAATATTTCAAAATGTACCACTTAAATAGGCAGTAACAGAATATCAATGAATGAGACTACCTCCGACTGCAATCACTGTCTATGCAGGAATTCTAACAAGCAATAAAATCTAGCAAGCACTAACTGAAAAACAGAGTCAAAGCTTCCAGTTCAGTTAATATTCAATGCAACACAAATAAATCAATTAAAATGCTGTATTATTTGAAAAAAGTGCAGATAAAAGGTACTTAAATTCTCTTATACGTCCAGTTGAATACAGCTAGATCTTAGCCGGCCAAAGCGCAGGTTCTAAGCTGAAAATATTCCAAAATGTACCACTTAAATAGGCAGTAACAGAATATCAATGAAGAAGACTACCCCTGACTGCAATTACTGTCTATGCAGGAATTCTAACAGGCAATGAAATCTAGCAAGCACTAAATGAAAAAACAGAGACAAAACTTCCAGTTCAGTTAAAATTCAATGCAACACAAATAAATCAATTAAAATGCTGTATTATTTGAAAAAAGTAAAGATAAAAGGTACCAGTTGAATACAGCTAGATAAATGTTCCAACCATATCCTGGCATAAAAACACACCAAAAATCTACTGTTATGGTAAGTTCAACTTACACAACTGTACTGTGTAAATCATACAACTAAGATTCCAGGAGACCTTGGAGAATGGTGTTAGCAAAGATTGATCTGAACCTACAGAAGGAATCAAGCTTGCAGTGCTTTGCAGATGTATATACAGGGGGCCAAGTAGCATAGAATCCAACACTTTCCAATGAGCAACAGATAAAGCCAGGGACATGGAAGAGTGGCCCTTGATCCTATATAGGACCAGATCTGTTATGGTGAGTATAACAAAAGACAACAGCAAGAGACTTCCATTTGGAAATGGTCTGTTTTGACACAGGTTGTTCTTTCTAGACGACTAACAGGAAAGGCAGGAAACAAGCTTAAATTATTGTTTCTTTCCAAGATGCTCTCTTTGTACACAGTAGGAGTGCATGAAATCAGAATATGATCTCACTGCACTCAGTTGAGTGAGCAAAGGAGATGGGCCCAGCACGAGTATCCAAACACAAATTTACAAGAGGGGCGGGCAGTTTCAAAGCCACCAAGATTAACACCAAAACAAAACCAGGGAAGGTTGGTGGAGAACTAACTGAAAAACAGAGTCAAAACTTCCAGTTCAATTAATATTCAATGCAACACAAATAAATCAATTAAAATGCTGTATTATTTGAAAAAAGTGCAGAAAAAAGGTACTTAAATTCTCTTATATGTCCAGTTGAATACAGCTAGATCTTAGCCAGTCAAAGCTCAGGTTTTAAGCAGAAAATATTCCAAAATGTACCACTTAAATAGGCAGTAACAGAATATCAATGAATGAGACTACCCCAACTGCAATTACTGTCTATGCAGGAATTCTAACAGGCAATAAAATCTAGCAAGCACTAACTGAAAAAACAGAGTCAAAACTTCCAATTCAGTTATTATTCAGTGCAAAACAAATAAATCAATTAAAATGCTGTATTATTTGAAAAAAGTGCAGATAAAAGGTACTTAAATTCTCTTATACGTCCAGTTGAATACAGCTATATCTTAGCCGGCCAAAGATCAGGTTTTAAGCAGAAAATATTCCAAAATGTACCACTTAAATAGGCAGTAACAGAATATTAATGAAGGAGACTACCCCCGACTGCAATTACTGTCTATGCAGGAATTTTAACGGACAATAAAATCTAGCAAGCACTAACTGAAAAAACAGAGTCAAAACTTCCAGTTCAGTTAATATTCAATGTGACACAGATAAATCAATTAAAATGCTGTATTATTTGAAAAAAGTGAAGATAAAAGGTACTTAAATTCTCTTATACATCCAGATGAATACAGCTAGATCTTAGCCGGCCAAAGCTGAGGTTTTAAGCAGAAAATATTCCAAAATGTACCACTTAAATAGGCAGCAACAGAATATCAATGAATGAGACTACCCCCGACTGCAATTACTGTCTATGCAGGAATTCTAACAGGCAATAAAATCTAGCAAGCACTAACTGAAAAAACAGAGTCAAAACTTCCAGTTCAGTTAATATTCAATGCAACACAAATAAATCAATTAAAATGCTGTATTATTTGAAAAAAGTGCAGATAAAAGGTACTTAAATTCTCTTATACGTCCAGTTGAATACAGCTAGATCGTAGCCGGCCAAAGCTCAGGTTTTAAGCAGAAAATGTTCCAACCATATCCTGGCATAAAAACACACCAAAAAAAAGAAGGGGGGATGGAGAGAGAGTGGCTACAGCAGCAGTGATCATTCGCACATCTACTGTTATGGTAAGTTCAACTTACACAACTGTACTGTGTAAATCATATAACTGCAGCAGTAGCCTTAGCTATATGGGTAGATTACCATAGCACAGGACATTTGGAAGGTGAAAAGGGAAGATTCCAGGAGACCTTGGAGAATGGTGTTAGCAAAGATTGATCTGAACCTACAGAAGGAATCAAGCTTGCAGTGCTTTGCAGATGTATATACAGGGGGCCAAGTAGCACCTTCACGAATACTTCTAGAATCCAACACTTTCCAATGAGCAACAGATAAAGCCAGGGACATGGAAGAGTGGCCCTTGATCCTATATAGGACCAGATCTGTTATGGTGAGTATAACAAAAGATAACAGCAAGAGACTTCCATTTGGAAATGGTCTGTTTTGACACAGGTTGTTCTTTCTAGACCACTAACAGGAAAGGCAGGAAACAAGCATATGATCTCACTGCACCCAATACAGGTTGTTCTTTCTTCTTACATTTACAAGAAATGAAAATTTGATTTCAAGATCTGAAAGATTTAGCTCCGCCAAAATAGTACCCGAGTTGTCTGTGGACATCCTAGGTATGCAAGATCATTTATCCCTCATTTTTAGGTTCAATAAAGAAAATGGGGAGACAGATAATTTGGTTTAAAGTAAACTCAGATACCAATTTAGGCATAAAAGAAAGATAGTTCTTAAGGAAACCCTGTCCTTGTGGAAAATGAAACAGGGATGACCCACTGCAACAGCTTGCAACTCAGATACCCTTTTTGTAGTGGACTGTTTTCCATGTTAAGAACTGCAAGTCAAACTGTTTAGCTGGTTTAAATGAACAAGTATTAGCTTCTCTAACACAAAATTAAGATCACAAGAAGGGTCCTTTCTTGGAAGTCCCTTATGCAAGACCTCTTTCTTTTTCTTTAAACGCCCTTATTGAATTATCACTTGTGACATAGGCAAATTTACATTTATATAAAATTAATTAAACTGTATTAACAAGTTCAGGTTTACAAACATTAAATTTCACATATATTGCTATATATCAGATAACCACGGTACATTACATAAATTATTCAATTCCTTCCCTTTTTTAACAAAAAACAACTTTATTAAACTATCACTTACAACATAGGCAATCATACATTTATATAAATGAAAACAAACTACACAAACACAATCAGAGTTGAAAGCATTTTACAACACAAACCATACTGACACACTCCCAGTTGCAAACATTATACATCGCTTATAATCTACGCAATCATTTTCAGTGAAACATTACATAGCTCACTTAATTCCTGCCTTCTTTTAAACATCATTGCTCCCCTGTATATATTCGTCCCAAAATTCCCATTTTTTTCCTACATAGTTTGTTTCTACCTTTTTTTACAGATCTCAATTCCAGTTGTTTTATCTCTGTTACTATATTTACTACTTCTAATAGAGCTGGTTTAGATTCTGATTTCCATTTTCTAGTAATTTCTTTTTTAGCAGTCACCATAATTAGACAGCTAGGCTTTACCCTGCCTAGGCAATTCCAATTCTGTATCATAGCTCAGAAAAATCTTCATCAGACCAATCTTCCCAGCCAGCATCTCTGATAGTGCATCCCACAGGAAATCCTTAAAAGTCTGCCAACTTACCACACTCACAGAAAACATGTTCCCTGTTACCTCCTTCTTCCCTGTCACACCTCCAACATTTGCTGTCTATGGTCTATCAGAGAAAAAATTCTCTGGAGTCTACTTCAGGTATAAAATTATCTATGTAAACATTTCCCAGCAAAAATCCTAAATCTTCTAGATTTTGTTGCATATTTGTGAGACTTACATATATTCTCCCATTGTTTCTTTGTGAATTGCTTATCCAGTCTCTCTTCCCAATCCTTTCTAACCTCCTCTGATTGATTCTTATAGTTATCATGCAATATTTTATATGCTCTACTAATTATTCCTTTTTTAATGGCAGTTTCTGTTCTAGATTCTACTAAAGACTCTACCAGTGCTGGTCTTTCATTTAGGACCCACCCCTATTTCTTTTTCTTTGCCTATACTCTGTTATCAATCCTTCATACGGAAGGGAATCTGTAACCTACAGTCCAAGTAAATTCTTGGCATCTTCACATTCTATCATCTTTCCCTCTCTAGTTATTTGCTCCCAGCACCTTCGTTCCTTTGCCAATTTTCTCTAATAAATTCCAGTCCCCTCCTGCCTATTCTCTAAATCCCTAATTGCAGTCATTCCTATCTGCAGAATCCCCTTTCACCATTCCCATGTTGGCTTAGTTCTTAGGATACTTTCTGCTAATTTACAGATATAATATTTTGTATGATTACTGATATTCTCCTTAAAGCCCTGCATCCAAAATTAAAGTCTCTCCTTGTTTCTTGAGCTTCCCCCCATTTCATCACCATCCCTTTCTACTTTGAATTATTAGATTTCTGCTTGTGCTATGTACAGGAGACTTAACTGTGTAACTCTGAAATACCCTTTCACATCGGGTAATTCCAATCCACCTTGTTCTACTGTAAGAATCAGCTTATCCCACTTGACTCTTGTCGTCTTCCCCTCCCAGATAAAGTCCTTCAGCTCTTTATTAATGCTATCCAAAACTTCTCCTCTGGTTAATAAAATATGTCTGACCTGTGTATAAGACTAATGGGACTAAAAACATTTTAACTGCTTGTATTTTACAATCCATATTCGTATAACAAAGCTTCCATTTTCTCAGTTTTTGTATTATCTTTTTAGTCTCTTCCCACATATTCCTAGCTGCTACACCAGAATCATTTTTAATCCATACTCCTAAATACTTAATTTTATCATGTCCCCAAAAATATGGACATTGCTGAACCAATCCATATGTGGGTACATAATTTACCACTACTCCCTTTGTTTTAGCTTTATTAATTTTGTAGCCCGAAAAGATCTGAAACTGTCTCAAAATGTTCCATAACAACGTAATGTCTCTCTCTGGTTTTCACAGGTATAAAATAATATCATCTGCAAACACAGACAGCCTTTCTTGACTACAATACTAATTATATCCCTGAATTTCTGAGTTCCTTATTTTCTTTGCCAATGGTTGTAAGTGTAATGAAAATAATGAAGGGGGAAGAGGACACTCCTGCCTGGTTCCTCTGCTCAAGCAGAAATTAGTAGACAGGACCCAAACCACTTTAATTTTCACCTTCAATCACTCAGATATCCCTGTAATCGACATTACAATTTTTTCAAAAAATGCAAATGCTTCCATTGCCATGTTGAAAGTCCCAGCTCATTCTGTCAAATGCTTTCTCTGTATCAAGACGCAATAACAACAATGGTATTTTCTTACATTCTGCTTCCCTATGGATCATCAATGTTCTGTTAATGTTGTCAAATGTTTGCTTCCCCTCCACAAAACCACACTGACCCATATCTATCAATTTTGGCATTACTTTTAGCCATTATAGACATAAACACTTTATAATAATGGTTCAGTATTGAAATGAGCCTGTATGAAGCTGGATCTGATGGATCTTTACCGTCTTTAGGTATTACAGCTACCACTGCTTTCTTCCAGGATGTTGGTACTTCTCCTCTTAGAATACAGTTAAACAAAACCTTGCAGACCTTTATCAGTTTTTCCCTCCTAGCTTAGAAACTTCCACAAAAATACCAATTATTCCTGGGGAATTTCCTGTAGATTGGCTATACATCACAATTATGATCTCATCTCCTCCTATCATGTTAGTAATTCAGCCTCATATACCTCTAAACTTGCCATATTTAATTCTTCCATAAAAACTAATTTGTATCTTTTCTTGATTTCCACATTTCTCTGCTTTATACAGACTTTCACAGAATTTCCAAAATATTTCTAATACCTCTACAGGATCTCTTGTTACCTTCCTTGTTATAGGCTCCCTAAGCTTGGCGGAAGTCGTTTCTACTTTCTGTTGCCTTAGTCATTGTGCTAAAAGTTTTTGTGCTCTACTGCTATTATCAAAAAACAGTTGTTTAACAGCAGTCTTTCTAAACTCATGTATATTGGGCGGCACAGTGGTGCAGCGGTTAACGTTGTCGCCTCACAGCAAGAGGTTCTCTGGTTCAATCAATTCTGTGGTGGGGTGTGTACTGTGTGGAGTTTCCTGTGTGTCTGTGTGGGTTTCCCCGGTCTCCTCCATTCTCCCCCATCCTCCCACATTTCATCTGGGGCATTTCTCCCCTTTCTCCTGGGCCTCTGCTAAAGGCTCTGTGGAACCTAGCGGTTCACAAATAAATAAAATAAAAAATAAATAAATAAATATTATCAAGGTAATCCCTTATTTTCTGCTTAGCATGCTGCGGTTGATCCTCTTCTTGTTCTGTGAGATTTCCCCCTTATTCTGTAATACTTTAACATTTATCAGTCCCTCTAAATAATTCTAATTACTTCTTAACCATAGCTCCCTTTCTTTTATTTCCACCCTATTTTTAAACTTCATCTTGATTTTATCGCACTCCCCAGTTATATTTCCAGACATAATTTCTATCCTCTCAAATAGCTTCTGAATAATCTCCACTACCCATTCCTTAAATTCCTCTCTTTTCAACAGATAGTTGGGAAAGCACCAGTATCTCTTGTTTACTTCATTACCACATTTTTATTTTAGCTATTATTGCTACATGATCTGAAATAGTTATTTGGGTGCATATCATGATCTTCAATTAAATGCACATGTTCCTGTGAAATGTAAATTCTGTCTAGCCTAGCCCAGTTTTTATATCTTGGGGAATAAAATGCTAATTCACTCAACTCCCATTACCGAATCAAATCTTCTATGCCAAATATTTTCATAAATTTCTTCAGAAATCAACCCTACTGTTTTATACTTTCCCTTCTGGACCCCCCACACACATCTTAACTGCTGCAAATAAAATTCCAGTCCCCACCTATAAGTAAACTTCCTTGTTGAAACCTAATTTTTTCTCCCAGAATTTTCTTAAGCTCCATTATAGTAGTTTTAAGTAGAATATGAATACATGCCAGTGCAATCCTCCTCCCTTGCCAGTAGCCCTTAGTACTACAAATCTGCCATTATCTTTTTTTATCTTCATCTATCACTATTGGAGCTCCTCTCATAATTAAAATAAGTACTCCTCTTTTCCTGTGTTTCACATATTCCACTGAATAACCATCCTGAAAACCTTTCTTTATCAAATTCACATAGGTTCATAGGTTCATAGGTTCATACTAGGCTATCTGCCCGAGGGCATTTACAAGCCTAGCCCATAGTTTTGTGGCTTACGCCACCCCTTTAGTATGGGGAACTATACCCATTATTTTGCTGTGCCTCTGTTGAGCAGTGACACTGAGGTAATCCCTGGGGTATATCTGCGATCTCCCATCCATTGGTCAAGATTTCTCTTGAACAAGGCCAGCGAGGTGCTCTGCCTCACATATACCGGGATTTTATTCCACAGCATAGGGAGTCTTTGGGTGATGAATCTATCCTCCAGCGTCCTATTAATAGCCGTGTCGAGGTTTAAGTCTCCCGCCCTTGTGGCTCTGACGGATCTAGATTTTATGAGGTGAAGCATATTCATCAAATCTGGGTTTGACATGGCCTTGTATGTTAGGCAAAGGTCACCTCTGAGCACTGAATAGAGCTGGAGTTCTTTCAGTCGGGCAGCATAGGACAGATGTTTGAGACCCTTTATCCTTAAAGGATATTCAGTTCTTCCTAAGTGTGTCTCCTATAACATAGCTATTTGCACTCTACGTGTTTTAATATATTCACTGCTCTTTCTTTTTTGTATTTATCTCTGAGGCCACTGATAATTAAAAACATTACAGAAAGTATAATTGTATTAAGTTATTATTCACATATTTTATGTATAACACATTTTTTGTTAAACGTCTAGTTCCAGCTTTTGTGTTACATTCATATACTATTTGGCAAGTTGAACCTTTATATAGTTATTTCTTGTCATATCTATTTGAGCGTATGTCACATCTTACAAAACATTTTGTTTTATTGAAAGCCCTCAAACAAAAAAAACCCTCAATAACCCCCTAAAACCTATTAATTTAATAGTAACACACACAACTATGTACATCTTCAAATATTTAAGTTTTACGCTCCTAATAGGAACACCTGTCCCAAACTGACAGCCACACTCAGACTTGAGCTAACCTAAAAGAAAGATTTTCCACGCTAGGACACATGGTGCAGCCTGTGCTTTTATTAAGTGCTAATTGGTTTTGTCTTATCATTACAGCTCTCCGAGCTGGGAAAACCCCTGAATACTTTCAGAGAATATTATCTTCTAGCCAGTTTCTCTTTTCTTTTTCCCCTCAGCCAATCATTGTCCATGAGTCTGTAACCAATTTCTCTTTAGCAGACTGTCTCCATGGAGACATGAGAAAAAGACAGCCAATTTCTCATCCGACTGTCTCCATGGAGACATGAGAACCAGAGGGTCAATTTCTTATCAGATTGCTTCCATGGAGACATGAGGGCCAGATACAGAAGTACTACTAATCATACATTCATTTGCTAGAAAAAAGCCTCATAATATTCAATATTCTTTTTCATTTACTTGCTTTCTCTTAAAACTTGTTACTAAATCAGTATAAGGTCCTTAATTCAGTCATTCCTCCATACAAGAATGAGAAAAAACACATAAAATGTCTTTTGTCATGCTCTTTTAACCAGGCTTTATTTACATTACAGTGCTTATATTTCTTAAAACCAAACAAGAAGAAATAAAGAAGGGAGAAAGAAATGGAAAAAAGAACAGCAACACCTATTTATAATCCCTATTACATTAAAAGTAACTGAGAGAACGTTTCTTTATAGCATGCACCGAAAACTATACACCACAAAAATAGTACTATTAAGAGAAAATGTTTTCTTTACATACAGTTAACTTTTTTCCCCTCCCTAAAGCATTTTCCGAACATTAATGACATGAAGTAGGGCATATACTTTAGAGTCCCCCACAAATCTAACAAATTCTGAAAAAGTCCAATATTTTCAGATTTTCTTGTTTTGTCATATTACACAAATATAATTATTGCACTGTAATCCCACATTAAGTTACTGGTTTTATTACTGTTCATCTCCATCTCCAAAATCATGGCTTTGACTACTTTACAACATACCTTCAATTCTTCTAGTCAGCTCTCATGCTCCCTTCCTTCTCTCTGATATTTTCAATTAAAACAGTGCAAAAGGTTTCACAGGTGCAGTATTTATGTGGCCTTTAATACCAGAAGAACAAGCAGAAGCTCCTTCTGTTTCACAGCTCACTTGTTGTTGGACAACATTTTGTATTTCCTCCTTAGCATGTACTTCATCAAAGCATGATGTTGTCCCTCCAGGGAAGAATACCTTGAAGACAGCTGGTTACTGCAGTTTGAATCTCATACCTGTGTCTCGACATTCCCTGAATAGTGGAATGAATGTACTCCTCTTCTGCATGGTGTACAATGAGTAATCATTCTCCACAAACACTCTTCTGTCTCCCACTTTTAGTATTTTGTCCTTCTACCACTATTTTGTCAGAATCAACTCCTTCTGCTGGTAGCATTGCATCTTTACTATTACAGATCTAGATTGTTTTCTCATAGCCAGGTTTGGAGCATACACACAATGTGGCCTTTCAACTAACAACTCGCGCTATGGAATACTAGTCTAGTTGCTTATTTATGTTTTAATAAAATCAATGCAATCTGTTCCTTCCAGCTTCTCTGGTATAGATGAAAATCTCAGGTTTTCCCTACATGCTATGTCCTCTAATTCTATAATTTTTGACACATCTCTTCCTGATCAATCTCATATTCAGGCAGCCTTTTTTTTTTCATTTTAACCTCTGATTTTTGCAGCTTTATCACCTCATCTGAATATCTGTTTAAAGCTTATTTCATTTTTACCAGCCTTCTGTTGTTTGTGTTGATATACCATCAGTGTTTCATTTATTTTAACCAGGTGTGTGTGCAGTATTTTTATATCTTCCTGTAGGTTACTGTAAGTAATGTCTGGAGGTTGCAATGCTTTTTGCTGAACAGCTGCAGAACTTTCCCCAGTTACTGTGTTTCTTACTCACATTTGTATCTGCTTTTTTCCAGGTGCTCTGTATTTCTTTTTTGCTGGCATCCAGGCAATATACTTGCTAGCCAATTACTGAAATTTACCCATAAACACAAACGTCTACTGGCCTTCTATGTTCAGTTTTTGTCTTCACACTGGAAGAGCTAGAATTAATCTGTTACTCAATATGCAGTCATCTTGGAAGTCATCATGCAAAACCCCTTTAAATAACATTTTGACATAAGAATGCATTCAAAGAGGAGGATCTATCAGAAGACATACCGAAATGGTTGATAAATGAACCTTGATAAAGGAATAAGAAAGGCCAGTGGATAGTAGCTCACACAAATACTATAAAACCAGAGAACAGTTAGACTTGAATCAATGCTGGCTATGTCACTGGCATCAACTAGAATACCTTTTCCATTTGCTAATGTATGACTTTCTAGTAGCATGCTTTCTTGCCTCCATTAGTACCCACTACATGTCCTCAGTAAACAGCTCCCTAAAAGTAATTAAGTACCTATCATCCAGGCAGTCATCTGTAGATGATTTTTTAAAGACAGACCTTTCCTGAATTATCACTTATAATATAAGTAATCATACTTTTATATATATGAAAACAAACCATATTAACATATTTTCAGTGGCAAACATTATTCATCACATATGATCTTCTATATAGTCATTATCAGTCAAACATTTCATAACTCATTCAATTTATGCATTCCCATAAAGCTCATTCCTCCTCTAAACATTATTTTGCATGCATTGTTCACACAATTCCCATTTTTAATACAATTTGCTCCTACCCTCTTCTATAGATCCCGCTTCTAGTTTGTTTATCTCTATTTTCAACACTTCTAGTACAGTTGGTTTAGAATTTCATTTCCACTTTATAGTAATTATTTTTTTTGGCAGCCACCAGAATTAAACTCAGCAAGACCTTACTATGTCTTGGCAATTCTGGTTCTGTATCACAGCTTAAAAATCATTCCTTAATTACACTAATTTTCTCACTCAGTATTTCTGACAGAGTAGTCTGCATGGAATTTTTAAAGTCTGACAACTCATTACACTCCTAAAATATGTTTACAATTATCCTTTTCTTATCCATCACACTTCCAGCACTAGCAATCTACCGAAGGAAATTTTTTGAGCTTGCTTGGGGTATAAAAATACCTATGCAAACAGTTCCAAAGATCCTAAATCTTCTAGAATTTCTTCAATATATGGGAGCAACACATATACCCTTCCATTGCTTCTTTGTGAATTGATTGTCCAATCTATCTTCCCGAGCCTCTCTAACCTCTTCTGTTTGATTCCTATAGTTATTATGCAATGTTTTATATGTTCTATTAATTAGCCCTTTTTAACAGCAGCTTCTGTTCTAGTTTCTATTAAAAACTCTACAAGTGCTGGCCTTTCACTTAGAATCCCCCTATTCCTTTTGCTTTGTCTATACTCTGATATCAGTCCTTGACAGGGAAGGCAATCACTAGTCTGCAGTCCAAATGAATTCTTGGCCTCTTGCCATTCTATTGCCTTTCCCTCTATTATTATTTTCTCCAAACACCTTGGTCCCTTTGCCAGTTTCTCCAGTAAATTCCAGCCCCCTCTTGCCTATTCACTGTACCCCTAACTGCAGTCATCCCTATCAGCAGAATCTCCTTTCTCCATTCCCGTGTTGGCTTAGCTCATAGAATAGTTTCTGCTGCTTTAAGAATATAATATTCTGTATGGTTGCTGTTATTCTCCTTAAGGACCTGCAGCCAAAATCCAAACAAACAAAAGGAAGGCACAGACGCAACACAAACTAGTAACTTAAAACAATGTTAGAACCACGGTACAGTAAACTAGGTATCTGGACATGGTATTCAAAAGTTAACGATATACTTTAAAGTCATACAAACAAAATAAACACTGATTATTTTAACCACTAAAATAATCATTTAAGCTCTTTCGTCCTACAATACACAAGTTTTTCAAAAGTGATAACCAACATTCATTACAAGCTTAAAAAGTCTGCCATACAAATCAAATAATCACAAAATACTAAAAATTTAAAGGTGCATACATCTAAACCCCCCCCCCCCCAATTCGAACTTTGCTGGTATTTGCGACTGCTTGGAAGAACAGGATTACAAGTTGTTAAAATTAAAAAAAAACTTGAACTTGAGAATAATTATCTAATACATTGTGTGAAGTCAGGGATATTCCCAAAGGCCCTGAGAACATGGAAATATCCTATGGGACTTGATAAAGAGTCATTGTTACATCATGAATTACTTACTTTGTAATAGGCACGGAATAGAGTATATGGAATGTATTAAAAATAATGTAATGACAATTGACCACCTTAAAAAGGAAACTACTGGACTAGAGAATGTGATTTTCAAACACAACGAATTAATTTGTTTTAAACCAGAATATCAAAGAATGTTAGTTAGTACTGAGAGTCAGATTTCAATAATGAAGAACAAAAAACTTAAAAAAAACTTAATAGATGTGTTGGAGTACAAAAATGGCAGTGTGTATCCTGATCCACCTTGTCCTGTACGACTTTAAAGTATATTGTTAACTTTTGAATACTGTGTCCGGATACCGAGTTTACTGTACCATGGTTCTAACATTGTTTTAAGTTACCTGTATCCAAAATCTCAGTCTCTCCTTGCTTCTTGAGCACCCCATTATCATCCCTTTCCACTTCGAATTATAGTTTTCTGCTTGTGTTATGTATAGGAGCCTTAACTGTGTAGCTCTGAAACACCCCTTCAAATCAGGAAATCCCAACCAACCTTGTTCTATTGGAAGGATCAATTCATCCCACTGGTCTTTTGCCCTGCTCCCCCTCACTGATAAAATCCTTCAACTCTTTATTAATTGCTATCCACAATTTTCCCTCTGGCTAATAAACATATGTCTAACCAGTGTGAAAAACTAAAGGAACTAAAAACATTTTCACTTTTTGCATCTTGCTATCCATAGCCATAAAACAGAGCTTCAAGTTTCTTAGTATTTGTATTATCTTTTGTTTAGCCTCTCTGCACATATACTTAACTGCAATAACAGAATCTTTTTCATAGGTTCATAGTTGGTACTAGGCTATCGGCCCTAGAGCCTGTACAAGCCTAGCCATAACAATTCCCTGGCTATTTCTTCCCACAATATTTACTTCCTTGGACCCCTGTTTAGCAGGGTGACTGACGTGATCCCCGGGGTAAATTTCCTATCTCCCATCCAGTTGTCAAGGTTCCTTCTGAAGAGGGCAAAGGAGGCGCTCTGCTTGACATGTATGGGCAGTCTATTCCAGAGTATGGGGAATCTGTAGGTCAGGAACCTATCCTTCCAGCATGTTTTGTTCACTGTGATGACAAGGTTTAGGTCCCCGGAGCATGTGGCTCTGATGGATTGGGATTTCTTTGAGTGTAGCATGTCCAACAGCTCTGGGTTCGACATGGCCTTGTATGTTAAGTAGAGATGGCCTCTGACGATATGCGACAGAGTATAGCTGCAGTTTTTTCAGTCGGCCAATCAGTACTCCTAAGTACTTCATTTTATCATAACACCCCAAATATGGGTATTGTTGAATCAGTTCATGTGTAGGTACATACTGTACAGCTATTGCCTTTGTTTTATCTTTCTTAGTTTTGTATCCTGATAAGACATGAAATTGTTTCAGAATATTCCACAACACTGAAATGTCCTTTTCTGTTTTTTTATCAGGAAAATGTAATATCATCAGCAAATAAAGCCAACTGTTCTTAATCATACATATTATATCCTTAAATTTCTGACTCCCTTGTTTTCTTTGCCAATGGCTCTAAATATAGTGTAAATAACAAAGAGGAAGACCAACTTTAATTTTTACCTCTGATCCCTCATATGTCCTCCTAATTAACATTATTATTTTGTCAGGGAATGCAAATGCTTTACAAAATCCTAGCATACTCTGTTGAATGCTTTTTCTGCATCAAGACCCACTAACAACAGTGGCATTTCCTTACATTCTGCTTCCCTCTGGATCATCATTGTTCTACTAATGCTATCAAATGTTTGCCTCCCCTCGATAAAACCACACTGATCCATATCTACCAATTTTGGTATCCCCTTTGCCATTCTATTAGCCATTATAGACATAAACAGTTTGTAATCATGGCTTGGAATCAAAATGGGTGAAAATGAAGCTGGATCTGATAGGTCTTTACCATCTTTAGGTTTTACAGCCACCACACCTTTCTTCCACGATGCTGGTGCTTGTCATCCTTTTAAAATACTGTTAAACAAAACCTTCTACAGCTTTATCACTTTCTTCCCTCCAAGCTTCCAAACATTCACATAAATACCATATATTCCTGAGGACTTTGGTGTAGATTGGTTATAGAGCACCACTTTTATCCCATCTCCACTTATCCTAATTGCTAATAATTGAGCCTCATCTGCCTCTAACTTTAGCATATTTAATTCTTCCATTAACATTTCAATTTGTACTGGTTCTTGATTTCCACATGTCCCTGGTTTATAGAGATTTTCATAAAATTTCTGAAATATTTCTACTACATCTACAGCATCTCTAGTTACTGTCCTTGTTATAGACTCCCTAAGCTTGGCAACAGCTCTTTCTACTTTCTGTATCCTTAGTCATCCTGCTAAAAGTTTTTGTGTTCTAGTGTTAAAAAAAAAAAAACAGTTGCCTAACAGCAATCTTTCTAAACTCATGCATATTTTACAGGTAATCCCTCATTTTCTCTTTAGCACTCTGCAGTTGCACCTCCACTTGTTTTACAAAGCAAAGTTCTTTCACTGAATGACAACACTTTTGTAAGCTGTTTAAAGTATACCAATTTGATCTTAAACTTAAGGAAAGGCAATAAATAATTAAAGTTTGTTTGTGGTAGCATTTCAATCTGGGCACTCCTTTACTGTGCTTTTACATTAGGAGGAGTGGGATTATTCATCTCTATAAGTGTAGTTGTTTTATTGCTCAAAGTGCTCAGTAGTCAGTTTTCTGTATTTTCAATGCTGGTATAAATTCTGCACATTTGCACAGAGCTGCTCGCTGTGCCAGTACCCTGTACAGATGCAAACATCTGAAAATATTGCTTATTTGCATTATACTGCGAATGTTTACTGTGCTATTTATTGTTTTTTTGCATTTCTTTAAAGTTGCATTTTGAAAACTGCTATAAGGGCTGCTGTTCTGCATTGAAGTATACCGTATGTAGTGTTTCTAAGTATGAGGCATCTGTCTGAAATTACCTAACACTTGGGCTCCAAACCAGTCATTTTACATTAAGAGGGTCAAAGTCTGCACTCTTGTGGCAGGAGAAGGCTGTTTTCACCTATTTGTCCTGGGAATTACTGGTGGAAAGCTCATTATGTGCTTACCTGATTGGCCTTAGGGCATAATTAATATAAAACTTGCTTTTTTCTGATAGTATATAAACCTCGCACTTGCGAGAAGCTGCTTTTCATGTGGCAGCAATTACCGGTGCCTTGTATACACACAATCACCAGAAGTTGAAATGTCCTTATAAAAAAAACACCCCAGACCTTTACCTCAGTCCCGCATTACTCGTGGGGCAACTAATTTGCACAGTAAGCAGCATTTACGCATTTACTTAGCACTATTTAGGTCTAACTTGACCTTAGTATAATACCCACAAATATTGTTGCTCAGACAGCATCTGGTTTGGCTAGCTGCAGATTACACCAAGTAAGCACCCTTTCTTCATCCCGCTACAAACACCCACAACTCCAATCCTTTCAAGTACATACTAGGACCTGCAACCATGGATGGGCACTTTACTGGTATCTCTGCATCCAGCTTGGTGGACAATGGCAACCTGAGGAAATGTAACAATTGCCTTATGTACACTGACAACTACTCAGTTCTCAACCAGGCAAATACAATATGTCAGAGATGTAGTTACACATTGATGCTGGAGGCTAGACTAATATACAGATACAAAAAGCAACAGACAGGTTGGCAGGGACTCACACATATCACTCACCACACCCGCAAAGGACCACACCCACAGACCCACATATGCAGAAGTGTTCACATGTAACTTACCCATACCTCAAAGGCCTCTCAAACATAGTCCTCAGAAACTCCACATGCATACAAATAGGACAACTTCCATCACAACACACTATGTCTCAATTACCAAGCCCATAAGTCAAAACACTCCACAACATAATATTCTGGTAACAGAAGACTCCATTGTGAGACACACTGATGCCCATCTACCAGACGAGATAAGGGTAAAGTTACAGTTTGTTGCCTGTCAGGGGTCAGAATTTACCAGATCAAGCAAGCATTCAGGTCACTTACTCCTAAGCACCAAGATGACTCAATCATAGTTCATGTGGGTGTGAATGACTGGAGACGTACCTTCTTGGACTACATGATGAGAGACATAATTGATATGATATGTATCACAGGCAGGTGTGAGCCTAGCACTGAGCAGCATTCTACCATCTCCAAGAATGACGCCACAATACCAGCAGAAAATTATTGACTTTAACAACTGGCTTAGCTACTGGTGTTATTCCAAAGGGGTCCACTACTTGTCATCCAGGGAGGACATGGTTGACAGGCAATGCTGCTTTGCCAGGGATTGTCTTCACCTGTCACTTCTAGGTTTTTGGATATTGGCCAAAACACTGTCCACCCCTACAGTGCCTTTTCTTTAGGCACTGCCAAACAGACAAACCTTCCAACATAACAAAAGCTACTCAGGACAAGCTAAAGGTAATGCTACTTATTGCTAGGAGACTCAACTGGAAATTGCACTCCTTGGTAGTTCTCAGTACCTTGGTGGATGGTGAGATCTGTGCATTTCGTGGTTCAAAGCCATGGAAAGCACTCCAGCTATGCAAGGCTGTAACACCTTTCATACATTCCTACCACCCACTGAACATGAAAGAGCAAAAGGTGGAGGTGTATCTATCTTACTCAAAGGAGAATCAAACTTCAAGGCTAGTCACATAAATGAGCTACTCCATATCCAACTAACCATGGGAAAAATCCACTACCTTATTCTTGATAGCTGCAGGGTCCCCCAATATGAACCAGCAAAGCCAGGCATCATACTTAAAGTTACTAGAATCACTTACCATCCATCCCAATACCAAACTCATGGGTGATTTTAAGTACCCCTCCATTAATTGGGAGGCATATACGACCACCAACATGCTGGCCGCAAACATTTCTTGACTTTTTAAATTCAAATGCCCCGGAGCAGCTAGTCTGCACTCCCTCTAGAGGAACAAATATCCTAAATCTGGTATTCACAAACATGGGCTAGTGCTGCACCTCCCTAGTGTGATGTCCTCGCTGGCAAGATCAGGTCACAAAGTGGTCTCCCTTGAAATAAAGGTAAATAGTCCTCCCACCTAACCACAAAAACGTTAAGAACTTCTCTAAGGTAAAATACCCGCTATTAAAGGACAGCATGGCTAGTTTCCAATCTTTCCCAAATGCAGAAAACACAAAAACCTATGCAGAGGCGCACACAAAAGCCCTGTACAACCATATAAACAAATGCATAGAAAGGGCTGTATCACAATGAAATAAACCCAGATGAAACCGCAAAAACAAGCCACCCTGGTGGACTCCTGATATTAATAAATTGTGCAATAAAAGAAAGAAAATCACATCGAGTATTAAGAGGGAATGTGCACAACAGAGCAAAAAGACCCTCATTAGTCTAAACAAGTGAACCAGGGAACTAGTAAAGTCTCTGAAAACAGACTTTGAGAATAAAATAGCCTCCAAGGCTAAGGATAACCATAAGGCATTTTTTAGTTATGTCCGCAATCTTAAAGGCAAGACCCAACAATGTGCAGAATTAGTTGTAGATGGCATTACCTATACTCAGTTGGAAGATATAGCAAATCTGCTGGCCAACAAATTCAGCTCAAATTTCACCTCCCCATCACCACCACTTCTCCCCCATGAAATACCCTCTAAACTCCACCTCCAATTATCACCAAAGAACAGGTTGACACTGCACTCTTTAAAGCTAAAAACACAGCTTTAATGGGGGCCTGATGATATACTAAGTTGCCTTTTAAACAGGTTAAATAAGGACTTAACTGGCACATTAGGATCTCTACTTAAAAACAGCCACTGGACTGGCTTTGTTCCAAAAGAGTGGAGGACAGCAACAAACATCCCTCTGCATAAAGGGGGACTATCTATTGGCCCAGGAAATTACAGACCCATACGTTTGACTAGTCTTATATGTAAGGCCATGGAAAGAATAATCATGGATCTGATAAATAATGACGTAGGAAAACCTTCAAACACTGGACCCGACCCAATTCGGCTTTATAAAGGGAAGGTCATGCCTACTGAATCTGGTAGATTTCTTTGAGAAAGTCATTAAGGCCATAGATGAGGGTAAAACAGTACACGCTGCCCATCTTGACCTGGCCAAGGCACTGACACAATTTCCAACTCAAGTATTATAAATAAACCCACAAAACTGGGAATAACTCCCTACATCATCAGATGGATAGACAACTGGTTCATGGACAGGATACATGTGGTTAAAGTAGGTGAATCTAGATACAGCAAGAGGCCAGGTACTAGTGGTGTGCTACATGGCTCAGTACCTTGCTCAGAGGGGATCTGTGTCTCATCTACAAGGCAATATCAGACCCTGCCCTACTAGAGATGCTCCATATCTGTAAGTCTAACTCCTTGCGCATTACCTACTCGAAAGGCTTAAATCTATTATGTGACATCAACAAAACCTGCTGGAGAGTCAAGTTCATCTCCCAGAGGCTGCCCCGTATCTGGAATAGACTTCCGATCCATGTCAGACAGAGTACCTCACTGATCCTCTTCCAAGTACAACCTTGATGAGTGGATGGGAAACCACAAATTTGTCCCAGGAGTTCCACCTGTGTCTCTCATTGACAGGAGTAACAGGTGCTGCTGAGGTTTCTTTTTTGGGGATAAAATATTGACTAGGCTTGTAAGAGCTGCAGGGCCATTAGCCAAGTAACCTCCTATGATCCTGTCCGGAATATACCACTCTAAAGTCAAAGCTAGTGTGAAAGGATGAAAAAGTTTCCAGATGACTGCAAGATGAAGGCAATCACTGAATTCCCCAGTAATGTAAATATCCTTCAGGAGAGTCTAAATCAGACAAATGACTAGTTTCAGAACCATGGCCTAAAACTAAATACGAAAAAAGTGCATTATCACATCCTTTGGGAAGTCAAATGCTCCTCCAAATTAAAATATCAATAGCACACCCCTAAATATAGACTCAGAGGTGAGAGATCTAGGTACACACATGGACAGTAGCCTGAATGACTGCCATGTGTCTAGAGTGGTGAGAAAGTCCTTCTATGTGGCACAACTTATAAAGTAAAGATATGGCGTCCAAAAATTACAGTCCTGCTGTACCCAGCTCTCATTAGACTAATAATAAAGTACAATGTATCATTTGGTGTGTATTTGACTAGGCACTTACAGCAGGTGGAGTGGACTTAGAGGTTCCTCACAAAGACTATGCATGGTGTAAACAGCAGGTCCTATACGAAAAGACTAAAAGCCCTATTCTCTTACTCTTTCTCCTACCGACTAATAAGGGGTGACCTATGCCTGACCTACTAGGCACTCACAAATCTAGCCCTGATAGAGCTGCTACAGATCCACAAGTCAAACAGGACAATGATCACCCGATCTAGGGATATAAACTTAGTCAGCAACTCAAACAAAACATGCTGGAGACACAGATATGTGTCTCAGAAAATTGCCACTTCTTTGGAAAAGGCGTCCTATTCACATTAAGCAGAGCCCTTCCTTGGCCCTTTTTAAACACAATTTGGATCACTGGATGGGGGAGAATTGCAACTTCACACCTGGGGTAGTGTCTATGTTCTTTATGGACAGCGACAATCTGTAAGATACTCAGTGCACAGGAACAAATCTATACTATCCTCTTGCCCCTAGGAGCCATATTTATTGGGTTATATTGGCTAGGTTTGTAAGGTCTCTGAAGCTGTTGGCCTAGTAATCTCCTATGAACCTATATGAGAGTCTCCCTGTTCTGCAATCTTTAACCTTCATCAGTCTCTCTAAATAATTCTAGTCACTTCTTAACCATATGTCTTTGTCTTTTATTTCCACCCTGTGTTTAAACTCCACTTTCATTTTACCCCAGTCCCTAGCTATATTTTCTGAAGAAACTTCTGTCTTCCCTAAAAATTCTGGAATAATTTCCTCTACCCATTCCTTAAATTCCTCTCTGTCTCTCATGTTTACTTCATTACCCTGCATTTTTATTTTAGTTATTACTGGTATGTGATCTGAAATAATTATTGGATGCCTATCAAAACTTTCAATTAAATGCAATTGTTCCTGTGAAATATAATTTCTGAATAGCATAGCCCAGTTTTTGTACCTTGGCGTAAAAATTCTCTCAGAGCTCCTGCAACTGAATTCACATCTTCCATACCAAACATTTTCATAAATTTCTTCAAAATCTACCCTCTTTTGTTATGTTTTCCCTTTTAGTCCCCCCCATCAGATACATCCTCACTGTTGCAAATCAAATTTCTGTCCATGCTGCTAAGCAATATTCCCTGCTAAAGCTGATTATTCTCCCAGAATTTCTTAAGCTGAACTGTAGTAGTTTTAGGTGGAATATAAATATATGCCAGCATAATCCTCCTTCCTTGCCAGTAGCTCCTTGCTACTACAAATCCACCATTATCATTTTTCCTACTGGAGTTCCTCTAAGTACTCCTCATTTCCTTTGTCCCAGATATTCAGCCGAATAATCATCCTGAAATCCATTCTTTTTCAAATTCCCATGCTCATTTCTTTTCAAACATGTCTTCCAGTAGCACAGCTATTTGCTTGCATTTTTAATATAGTTTACTACTATTATTTTTTGTATATACCTGTGAGACCATTCACATTCAAAGATAATATGGAAAGTAAAAAAAAAACTGTGCTATGACGGCAGTACGTACTTTTAATGTAAAAAACAGGTAAGAGTTTTGCAAAAACTTCTTCAAACCACAAAACAGCAATACAACATAACTATTTAAATACAAATTCAAACACACATTATCCATTGTGCCAGCAGCTTCAAATCACATGATGTAAAAAAACAATTATCCTCTTCTTGTCTTTAATTTGGGTTTTAAAGAGACCTTATAGACACAGTTTACACCCTCCACACATTTTAAAAAAATATAGTGAAGGGTCAAGCTATGTGAATGTCCAGGCTAAATAACAGGGAAGACAGATTTCTATCAGAAGTAGATGTTTGGGTGAAGAGCTAATAGCACATGGTTATAAAGCTAATGAAGTAGGATATGGCATTAATGAGGCCAACATGCTAAACAATTGTAGAGCTTCTCCGTATTTCTCTGATAGGCAACATAATTATACAGCATCGGAAAGTACTGCTAGCATAAAAGCGCCTTCCATTAATCTCACTTCCTCTAGTAACATTAAGGCTGTATGTGATGTTATTAAAAAGAACTGCCATGTATTGACATCAGATGCTAAAGTAAATAGAGTGTTGGGAACACAACCCACCACTTCTTTTAAAATAAAAAAATCAGTCAAGAGGTTTTTGTGCTATAATGACAATAAAAGTAGGGATGTTTCTACCACCTATGGCACATTTCCTTGTACCTCTTGTAATTTTTGCCACCTTATAGATTCTAGCAACAGATTTATCCATCCACTCACTGGCACAACTTATGACTTTAGTGTACATGCCACTTGTAGAACGAGGAACCTAGTACATTTACAGCAATGTGTATCATGCTCTAAATTTTACAGAGGTAAAACTAATATAATGCTTTTTGAAAGGACGACGGAGCACATGAGAGATGCAAGAAATCTTAATATTAATAACTCGCTGCCTAGACATGATAAAGAAGCTAGTATTGAACACATTTCTAATTTTAAAGTGGTAGAGATACTTAATGACCATGGTAGATTGGGAGATATGGGCAATGAAACTGAGCACCGTGACTTATTTTGGATTTTACACTTGCAAGTTAACAAGACAGGGGGGCTTAATGACAAGGTCACTTTAAAACTCCAAATTAAAGAATAGAAGAGGGTAATTGTTTTTTGAGATCACGTGATTTGAAGCTGCTGGCACACTGGATAATGTGTGTTTTTGAATTTGTATTTAAATGGTTATGTTGTGTTGCTATTTTATGGTCTGAAGAAGTTTTTACAAAAGTGCTTACCTGTTTTTTACATTAAAAGTACCTATTGCCATCATAGCATAGTTTGTTTTTTTTTTTTTAATTTATTTATGATTTACGTGCTTTTGGTTTTTCATTTATATGATAATAAGTAAAGTGGCCTCAAGCTCAATGCCAAAAAGTACATTGTCATCCCTTTTGGTAAAAACTCTGTACAAATGAACTACCACATAGGCGGTAGTCTACTTAACACCGAAAGTGTGATAAGAGACCTTGGGACACAGGAGGACAGTAGTCTCTCCTTTGATAATCACATCGCCAAAGTAGTCAGGAAATCCTTCTATGTGGCACACCTCATCACAAAAAGTTTCTCATTCAGGAAAAAAGAGGTCATTGTTCCCCTCTACTCATCACTCATTAGACCCATTATAGAGTACAACGCCCCTTTTGGTATGTTCTTCACAAGACATCTACAACAGGAAAGCCCACAGAAATACCTCACAAAGAGGATTACTGGCCTCAAACAGATGCCGTACGCAGACAGTCTCAAAAAACTCTAGCTTTACTCTGTCGCATAACGCCTGCTCAGAGGCAATCTCTGCCTAACATACAAAGCTATGTCAAACCCAGAACTGTTGGACATGCTCCATGTAAAAAAATCCCAATCCCTCCAAGCTACACGCTCTAGGGACCTAAACCTTGTCACCACAATAAACAGAACATGCTGGAGGGATAGATTCCTGTCCCAGAGACTTCCCATACTCTGGAACAAACTACATATCTATATCAAACAAAGCTCCTCATTAGCACTCTTCAAGAAAAATCTTGATGACTGGATGGGAGATAGGAAAGTACAGTTTTGTACCTACCATAAATGTAGATGTCCGAACTGGATAGCATCTGCAGTCATAACAAGTGGGTTGTCCTGTCGTCAGGCAGCCCTGCAGTCGGCCGGATTCCAAAGTCCGGGTCCGGCTTCGGCTGATGTCGCACTCCACCCGACGTCATCTCTGTTGGTCTTCGGGTATATAAGCATCAGCCGACGCCATTTTCCTCAGTGTTTCTTGCCCCAGATGCCAGTAGCCCTCTTGCAGGCTAAAATTTGGATAGATGCCAATGTTTCCAAATAGATAGAGGTAAACACAACAATAAGCATATATACAAACAAATACACCATAAAAGACTCCCCCCCAACAGCTAGCTATTAGGAGGGTAAACACCCTAGGAGTACCACAGAGGGGAAGGAGGGAGGGTAATCCTGACTGCAGATGCTATCCAGTTCGGACATCTACATTTATGGTAGGTACAAAACTGTACTATGTCCTTCATGGATGCATCTGCAGTCATAACAAGTGGGTAGAATACCATAGCCAACTAGGGGAGGAGGATAAAAGTAGATTATGGTGTGTTTAGGATCCCTTGCAGTACAGCAGTGGCAAACCCTGCTCGGGATCTGGAATATAGAGGCAAATTATAATGCTTGGCAAATGTATGCACGGAGGTCCAAGTAGCCGCCTCAATAATGTCTTTGGTTGCCACTCCTCGTAAGAAGGCTGTGGTAGTGGCTGTTGCCCTTGTAGAATGAGGTCTTATGTTCTGTGGAATTGGTTTTCCATGGAAGGAGTAACAGTATCGTATGCAATTTCCTATCCATTTGGAGATTGTCTGTTTGGAAATAGCTTTTCCTTCCCTTCCTGTTGCATAGGCTACAAAAAGTTGGTCAGTCTTTCTGCTATTTTTGTTCTGTCCAAGTAGTAGCGTAGCTGTCTATGTACATCCAAGGTATGCAGTATTCTTTCCCTCTGTTTTGTGGGTTGGGAAAGAAGGTAGGTAGGTGGATTGCCTGGTTTAAAGACACTCTGGATACCACCTTGGGCATAAATGTAGGATTAGTCCTCATGGACACTCTATCTTGGTGGAAGATTAGGAAGGGTTGCACTGCCATTAAGGCCTGTAGTTCTGAAACCCTCCTTGCTGAAGTAATTGCTAGTAGGAAAGCAGTTTTCCATGACAGGTGTTGTAGGTCTGCTGTTGCTGCTGGTTCAAAGGGTGATAGTGTCAACTTTTCTAGCACAAAGTTTAAATCCCAAGCTGGTAATGGTGGTTTCCTTGGAGGTTTTACATTCTTGATTCCTCTGAGGAACTGCCTGAGCAAAGGGTGCGAAAAAACAAGTGGATCAAAGCTGTATTCTGCTGAAATAGCTGATGCATGTATCTTGATGGAGGAGTAGGACAGGCCTGAATGAAGAAGTTCGGCCAGATACTCCAGAATGTTAGGCATATCTATGTTTGACACATCTTTTCCTCTTTCCGTACTCCAAATGACAAACCTTTTCCATTTTCCAGCATAGTTCCTTCTTGTTGAAGGTCTGCGTGCTTCAAGAATAATGTCTTTAACTCTTTGGGAAAGTTCTGGATTAGCTGCTGCTATGTGATGTTCCATGCAGTCAGTTGCAGCGTTTTTAGGTTTGGATGTATGATGCTGTAGTTGTTCTGAGTTAACATCAAAGGCATCAGGGTATTGGCCACATATTGTTCGAGACATGCTCTTCAGTAGTGGGTACCAGTGTTGTCTTGGCCAGTTTGGAGCTATCAGGATTATCCTGGGACGTTCTTCCTTGATTTTTAGTAGTACCTTGTGTATCAAAGGAAGAGGTGGGAATGCATATGCTGTTAGGCCTTTCCAGTTGAAGGAGAGTGAGTCCACTTTCCATGCTAGTGGGTGGAATGTCCTTGTGCAGAATTTTTTGAGCTGGTGATTGAGAGGTGATGCGAATAGGTCTATCTGTGGCATTCCCCATTTCTTTGAGATGGTCTTGAAGATGTCCGGGTGCAGCTTCCATTCGTGGGCATCCGAAGTGGATCTGCTTAATATGTCTGCTAGAGTATTGTCTTTCCCCGGTACAAATATTGCCTGTAACTGAATATTGTAGCTGAGTGCCAGGATCCACAGCTCCAAGGTCATTCTGCATAGGGGGTATGAATGAGTGCCTCCCTGTTTGTTGATGTACCACATGACTGTGGTGTTGTCTGTCCTTATCATCAACTGGCCCTCTTTGAGAAATGGTTTGAACTTTTGGATTGCCAGTTTTACTGCCAGCATTTCTTTTAGATTGATGTGCAGGTGAAGTTGATCCTGTGTCCACAATCCTTGCACGCATTTGTCCAGCATGTGGGCCCCCCATCCTAGGTCTGAAGCGTCTGTTGTGATGGTCTGGCTTGGTTGACATCTGCGAAAGGGTAGGCCTGGGTTTGACTGGCATGCCTGAGCCCACCATAGGAACTCCTGTTTTAAGCATGGAATTAGTGGGATTTCTGTTTCTAGACTGTGTCTGTGTTGGGACCATAAATTCTTTAGGTACCACTGTAGTTTCCTCATATGTAGTCTGGCAAATGGGACCAAGATTATGCATGATGCCATGAAGCCCAAGGCCTGCAGAACTTTTCTTGCTGTTAACTTGTTCAGTTTTGTTAGTGCCAAGAAGTAAAGAGGAAGTTCTTTTGTTTTCTGTAGTCAGGAATGCCATTTGTTGTACTGTGTCCAATTCGCCCAAGAATGTCCTTGTTTGGGATGGTATCAGCCTTGACTTTTGTAAATTGACTGTGTATCCCAGTCCTTGTAGCAAGTAAATGACCCTTTGTAAATCTGTTGTCAGCTTGCTTTTGTTGTCCCCTTGTAGCAGGCAGTCGTCCAGGTATGGGTAAATTTGAATTCCTGTAGTCTGCAATGGGCGATTACTGATGCCAGGCATTTTGTGAATACTCTGGGCAGTAGATAAGCCAAAGGGCAATGCTGAGAATTGATAGTGCTCTGATCCTGCAAGAAATCTGAGGTATCTTCTGCAGATTGGTCGAATGGGGACGTGCAGGTATGCCTCCTTGAGATCTAGAGTTACCAGCCAAGACTCCTTGCCCAGCATGGGAAGAAGTTGCTGTAGGGTCAGCATTTTGAATTTTGGGACAATGATGTATGTATTTAAGGTGGACAGGTCGAGAATTGGTCTCCAACTTTTTCCTTTCTTGGAACTAGGAATAGTCTGGAATAGAACCCCTTTCCTTGTTCTGCTGTTGGCACTCTTTCCACAGCTCTCATGTTTGCTAACTCCATTATCTGGCGTAGAGCCTCTGTTTTTTGATTTTGAGGTAGATTTGGCATTCCTCTTTTGACTGGTAAAGTGTGGAAGTGAAACCGGTAACCTTGATCTATGGTTTGTAAAATCCACTTGTCTTTTGTTATGTAGTGCCAGTTCTTTGAAAATAAGGTTAACTTTCCGCCTAGAGGAGCTGCTATTTGTTCCCTGGTAGGCGGATTTAGGATTAAGTCACTGTGGTTGTGCTGATGTAGTGGCAGTGGCTGTGTCTGTGCCTCTGTTGTTACCTTGCCACTGTCGTCCTCTGTAGGCACCTCCTCTGGATTGGTTTCTGCCTCTGGAACGTCTATTCCTGCCCCTTTGAAATTTTGTGGAGTCAGGAAAGGACCAATTTTGGCAGGCCAGTTCCTGCTAAACCTTGGGGTTGAACCTGCAAGAAATCTTTAACAGTTTGAACAGATTTTGCCTTCTCTTCCATTTTCTTCATAACCTGCTGGGCAGGTGTACCAAACAAACTTGTCTTGTCCATAGGAGCATCTAGCAACTTAGCTTTAACATGATCCGGTAAAGCTTGTTCCTTTAGCCATGCATGCCTTCTTATCACTGTGCCTGTCATGGCTGATCTAAATGAAGCCTCCAGTGCATCATAGCCACATTTTAAGGAATGGTTGCTAACCTGTTGTATGTTATTTACCATCTCTAATACATATTTCTTATCAAGAGATTCATCAGTGGTTAGTTTTTAGTTAACTGATCAAGCATAAACTCTTGGTATTGTATCATGTGAAACTGACAGTTTAAAGCTCTAGCTGAGAGAGTAGCTGAAGTGTAGACCTTTTACCCCATCTGTCTAATGACCTTGCTTCCCTTTCAGAAGGAATAGGGTTTTTAGCTGTGGTCGGCTACTGCCTTGGGACCCTGGGATATAGTTTCTGGGTCTGCAAGTGGGGCCTTGTAAAGGTGGTGATGAGTATCTGGCACCCTGTAAAATCTGTCTGGTTTGGCAGGGGCTGGGGTAAAGAATCTGGAGCGGAGCAAACATCATTGAAAGCATCATCCACCACAGAGAGAACAGGAGGTATAGCTAAGGGCCTGTGCTGTGGGAGGTGCAGAAAGGTCCTAAGTCTTTTCTGGAGTCTGAAAAATCCTGTTGCTGCCATTGGAACTGTTCTCGCATGGCATGCAAGGTTTCCCCAAAGGAGAATTCTTCTGGTGGGGAAGCAGCTGGAATGGATTCTTCAGCATCAGAATCTTCAAAATTGGAGAAGGGAGCCTCTGGCTGGTCAGTTATGTCTGATTCATCAGCAGAATCATCAGAAGACACTGGCTCAGGGGCTCTGCCCTAGGTCTCTTCTCTGGGGGCTGAGAGGCCCTGTCTGGGTGAGATTGAGATCCTCTAATTAAAGAAATTAAATCTTCTGCCAAAGAAAGCATTTGAGAACTAGAAGAGGGCCTGGATGTGGGGGTTTAACAGGCACTGTTTTAGTAGTCTTGGCTGCTTTAGCCCTGGCGAAGGCCTTAATGGACATGGCTGCTGGAGGCCTAGCAGCACCACGTGCTGGGGTAGAGACATCCAAGGGATGGTGTCTGATAAGTCAACCACCGTAGTGGGTAAAATTTCTGAGGTCGATTCAAGAGTTGTAGCAGGGGCCTCAGTTGTAAGAATAGGTTCAGCTGTACTTTGATCAGTTTTCGGTTTCGCCGAAACCGAGACACTCGTTTGCTTTACCGTGGTTTCGCCGAAACCGCGGACCGCGAGTGTCGGTCTTTATCTTTGCGTTTTGGTAGATTGGGAAGTCGGAGGATCCGGCGGCATAATGTACGCAAAATCAGAACCGAAAAACTGTTCTGCAAACTCCGACCGGCGCCTAAGCGTTGTCGGTTGAAAGAGGCACAGGCCGAACAGGCTGCTACGTCGTGGGCTGGGCCTAAACAAGGCAGACAGTAAGAGTGGAAATCTTTATGAGGTATTTGTTTCCCACAGGTTAAACAATTGTTAACTTTTTCTGACATCGGCTGAGGCAAGAAAGAGTCCCCAACGGGTACTTAGCTTTAGAAGTCTTGAGTAGTATTCGGTAGAAGTAATCTCTGGATCCGACCGACCGGCACTTGCGAACAGCTTCTGCTTCGGGCGCCACGCGGCAAGAAAGACTGAGGAAAATGGCGTCGGCTGATGCTTATATACCCGAAGACCAACAGAGATGACGTCGGGTGGAGTGCGACATCAGCCGAAGCCGGACCCGGACTTTGGAATCCGGCCGACTGCAGGGCTGCCTGACGACAGGACAACCCACTTGTTATGACTGCAGATGCATCCATGAAGGACATCTTCACCCTGGGGACCACTTCTGTGGCTCTGCTTGATAGGGGCGCAGGAAAATAATTTTCGTGGGTGGCAAAAGCCAGGTTACCGTTTGTCTAGGCTTATATAGGCCCTAGGGCCAATAGCCTAGTACCTACCTATGAACCTATTATGATAACAGGTGGGAAAAATAAATTGTTATGTATAATAGCTTTTTCTTAAATATCAAGTTTCAGCTTTTTTGTTACATGCATATGGTAATGTCTGACAAGTTGATCTTTCACACAGTTGTTTCTTGTCATGGCCAATTGAACCTATGTCACAGCTTACAAGACTTTTTGTTTTAATAAAAATCCTCAAAAAAAAAACACCCCCCAAAACCAATTAACTTTATGAAAACACACAAAACTATTTACATCTTCAAATAATAAAGTGTAACCCTCCTAAAAGAAACAATTGTCCCAGACTGACAGCTACACTCACAGGTTTGAGTTGACCTATAATGAGGGTTATCCACACTAAGATGCATGGTACAGCCTGCGCTTCTACTTACACTAAGTGTTATCGGTTTTTGTCTTTTCTTTATTACTCAACCCGATGTATAAAACAAATTGAATTCTTTAGAAACTATTATCTTTTAGCCACTGAAAGAAAAATGTATTCTGTTTTTATTATCTTTTAGCCACTGAAAGAAAAATGTATTCTATTTTTATTGCTTTTATCAGCTTGTCTCCATAACATGAGAACCAGATACACTTGCCTTTCAAATATAAGCTTATCATGTTGCGCTGTGAAAATTTATTTGCTGAAGAAAAACTTTTCATTACATTCAATGTTCCTTTATTTACTTGCTTACACTTAAAACTTGTTATCAAACCAATGCTTAACAGTTATTCCCCTATGTAAAAGTAAGAAAAAGTACTTTGGTTTTACTTATATCATGCTCCTTTTCCCAGGCTGTCTCCTGTTTTTAGACTGCATTGCCTACATTTCCTAAAACTAAACATGAAAGATAGAAGAAAGAAAAAAATGGCACCTGTCTACTTTATTATATGTATGACATACAAAAACAACTGAAAAAGTTTTACTTTATAACACACAGTATATGTCATGTTTTATAAAAAATACTCTTAAAAAGAAAAATTGTTTAACTTAGTTACCTCTTTTTTCCTCTTCCCCTCTCCTCAATGTTCTTGGAAGTCCATTAATGACATGAAGTAAGGCATATGTTTGGAGTCCCCTACAAGTTTAATAAAATCAAAATGTCCAATATTTTCATGTTTTCTTGTTCCACCTATTTCATCAATATGGCTGATGCTTTGTAATCCCACATTTATTCATTAATTTCCAAGTTGCTGGTTTTCTTCATGTTGATCTTAACTCTAGTCTCTGGTTCATTTTCAACATACTCCTGGTTCTTCTAGTCAATTCCTGTGCTTTTTTCTGTCTCAAGCATTTGAAACACTGGAAAACAATTCACTGGCATAGTCTCTTTATGAGCTTTGTTATCAGAAGAAGCAGTATCTCCTTCTGTTTGACAGCTCAGTTTTTCTTGGATAATTTTTTATATTTCCTGATTAAAATGTTATGCATCAAAAATGACTTTGACACTCCAGGAAAAAAAAAATCTGAAGATAACCAGATACAGCATCTTGAATCTCACACCTATTTCTCAACATTCCCTGATTGATGGAATAATTTTACTCCTCTTCTGCCCAGTGTACAGTAAGTTATCATTTTCCACAAACATTCTGTTTACAACTTTTGGTACTTTGTCCTTCAGCCAGTTTTGTCAGAATGAATTATTTCTGCTGGTAGGATTGCATCTTTACTATTACAGGTCTTGGCTGTTTTCTCGTGGCCAGGTTTCACAATTAACAACTTATGCTATTGAATAACAGTCCAGTTGCTTATTTATGCTTTCATAAAATTAATACAGTCTATTCTTTCCAGCTTCTCAGGTAGAGCAGAAAATCTCAGGTCTTCCCTATGTGCTCTGTCCTCTAATTGTACGACCTCTGACATTTTACAGTTTTATCATTTAATCAGCTCTGAGCACATTTGAGTTATTATTCGCCTAGACTACTGGAAGTCATAACTTGTACCAAAGATGGAGTCTGAAATGCTTTTTGCTGAACAGCTGCAGGATTATTCCAGGCCAGTGTTTTCTCCTCAGCTTTTGTAGTTGATTTTCTTTCAGGTTCTCTGACTTTCTTCTTTCCTGGCATCCATGCAGTGCACTTACTAGCCAGTAACTGAAATTTACCCAAAAAAACATATTCACTGGCTCTCTTCTCAGTTTTCTGTTTTCACAATGGCAGAGGTGAAATAAAGCTGTTACTCAGTGTGCAGCCATCTTGGAAGTCCCCTCAACTGAAGATTGATGTCAAAGTGTATCAAAACACTCCTGCTCTTGTGTAAGTAGATCCAGTCTGTGAGAAATCTTGTGGTAATTGACCATGGCCATTTCCAAAAGAAAGGAAAATAATGATTATGTGGGCCAGAAGGAAGTCAACGGTGATCTTTGGGGATTCCTTCTGAATCTGCAGAAGTACTGTGGATACTGGTGTAAATGGGTGGAGAGTCATATGGGAACATTCCTGGCAAAGAAAAGAAAAGGCATCTATCTTCCAGGCCTTCTTGCATGGTGTAGTGGAACAAATATTTGCCAGCTGACTGTTCAAAGAGGAGCCAAAGAGGTCTACTTGAGGAACTTCCCACAGATAGATCAAATCATGGAAGACCCCCCTTCAAGTTTCAACTAGTGAGGATCTACCCTGGTCCTGCTCAACTTGTCTGCCACACAATTGTAATCTGATGAAATGCAGGATGCTTGTACAGTGAGATTGTGCTTTGCAGCTACATCCCGAACTAACATGGCTAATCTGCAAAGGGGGTATGACCTGGTTCCCCCATGCTTGTTAAGGTATCACATGACTGTGGTTATTATCTGTTACCACTTGAAGAGTTCCAAGGGACCAAAGATGTTTGAAAGGGTTGAGTGCCTTGATTAACCCAAGCATCTCCTTGATAGTTATGTGCTTTCATCTGTCCTTGGTATTCCACACTCCCTGCACTTTTACCCTCCTGAAACTGCTCCACAAGCAAAGTCTGAAACGTATGTGATGACTGACTGCTTTGGAGCAGACAGAGAGAAGAAGAGACCTGGATTTAAGGATATCTGTTGTCTCCACCAAAATATTTCTCTTATGAAAATCCCCAGCACTAAGATTTAAAAAGATAAAGGGTATTAATACTGAGCCCAAAGAGCTATTGGATACCACTGTACCTTTCTCATGTGGAGTCTTACTAGTGGTATCAGGAGAATCATAAATACCATGAGACCCAAAATCTTGGGTATTCCCTCATAGTGACTGAAGTCTGAGTGGAAAGCCTTAGAAATAGATATAAATGAAGATCTATTTTTTCTTTGGAAGAAAATCTCTATGAATCGAGGTGTTTAACTGACATACCAGGAACAGAATCATGTGTGATGGAGTCAAGAAAAACTTCTGAAAGTTCTCATGGACTCCCAGCTTGTTTAAGAGATCTTTCACCCAAGACAGAGAGATTCCTGACACTTTGAAAAAGACTCTACAAAGATAAGCAAACTGTGTAAATAAAGAAAAAATGTGGCCACCCTGTAGCCTGCATTGAGTTATAACTGGAGCCAGACAGTTTTTGAATACTCTTGGTGAGTGGATAATCCAAAGTGTAACAACTTACCAGTAAACTTGAAAGAGGAAGAAGAGGTAACAGGTTGTGAAGTGACAGCATTTTGAATTTGGGCGCAGTCACAAACAGGTTTAGGAAAGAAATATCCAGAATTGGTCTCCAAGCATTTTTTTCTTTAATAAAAGGAACATCTTTCAATAAAAACATTTCACATCCCTGGGAAGCAGGAACTGGTTCTATCACTCCTTAGGACAACATGTGATGAAGAGCAGGAGGAAACAAAAGAATTTGATCCGGAGGATGAGGAATGACCCCTGGAAAGGAAGAATTTCCTCATACTGTCATCCTTCTGTAACAACTCATAGTATTTTCTGCAGGACTGGCACATTCTATATTCATACTATATTCAATAGTCTCTGGGAAAGAGACCCCCACCCCCAGGAGAATCAGAAAGTGAGCTCTCCTCTAAGTCTGAATCAGAAATCTGATGAAAACCCCTGAATCTTTTCCTGCATCTTCCTGTTCAGGTTCAGAATCTTGAATCTCCTCAGGAAAAGAGGAATCCCTCTTTCTTTTACCAGTAACTACTTTATAAGAAGGATCAGTAGCCTGAACTAAAGCTGAGCTACACCCAGTAAAATACTCTTATCCAAAGAAATTTAAAGAGCAGCAGACACAAGCTTGGTTTTCTGTTTATTTTTTGTCAGGAAAAATGGGGCCAACAGTGTTACTAATGGCAGCAGCTGCTGCTTCCCCAGGGATGGGCACAGCATTCTGACACAACAGGGTAACCTTCACTGTTCCCTCTCCCAGGACTAGCAAGAGTGGTTCTCCCTTGCTCACTAAGGGGACTCTACCAGCTGCAAAGCAGATGGCTAACTCCCTGGTCCATAGTGGCTGTAGGTGCTACACCAGAGGGATTGGGGTAAAAGATGAGTCGTCTGAGTACAACAAATGGTCACAGCAGAGCCACCCACCTTTGGCTGAGACAAACTGTTAGCCTGCTATAGCGGTAAAGGCTGTTTGCTTATATTTTTCATTTTTTGGCTGGAAGAAACCAAAAGTCTGTTCCATAGTCAAGCCCACAAAAGTTACTTTTTTTGCAGCACAAACACAGTAAAAAGCACATTAAAACACCATGTCAGCCCCACCAAGGAAAAATAAACAAAATTTCTCTACAGAAAATATATTTTCAGTTTGCTAACATTACTTTTAAACTTACAGAAAAAATCAGTGATCCATGTAAAAGTATGTTACCTTCTTAAGACAGTCTGTTAAAACACAACACTCCTACCTTTAAAATAAATTTTCTAAAGAGGAAAGTAACAAAACATCAAGAAAATTAATGGAAGTTTTATCCCCCCAAAAGGAACTTATCTGCTTGGTAAAGGAGTACACGTGTCGACCGTCGATCCTTGAAAGGCTCAGAGGAACGTACTCTTTGGCAGCAGTAAAGATCTGAAGGGCTTCATGCCCAAAAATGTCTTTTTTTAGTCAGCTCAGCTCAAGCTGCTTGACAGTCTGGGTGAGTGGAAGGTACCCTGAAGCTTTGGAAGCTGACTGGCCATTATATCCTTGGCAGGATATAACCAATATACCTAGGGCTACTGCAGCAGTGATCAATATGATGAACATCACTCATAATCAGCGCTGCAACAATTAGATTTAATATAATGATCTTATTAATATTGGCAAGTTATTAAAATGCTGTAACTTTTCCTAAACATATACAAGTGAAGCAGTTTGTATTTGAATAATGCACTCAATTAGCTATCATAATTAATTTGACCAGAAGATGGTCAGAAACACAGTGATCTGATGAAAACACAATGCCCTCTCAAAAGGCACTGAGATTTAATATTTATGAGCTATGTACAAAGATCTAAGTCATGTTACACATTTCTCCCCTAGAGAAATCTTAGCTGGAAAACATACAGTGAGGCTACCTCACATCTTCTTACTTATCTGTGTTACTTAAGTCTCCCGAAATGAGATGGTACCAGAACTAGAAACATATTTCACAAAACTGAAGAAATGTGTTTGCTCTCAAGAGTCTATGTTTGGAACTACAGAAGAGCAATTATTGCTGAAAAAATGTCCAAGCTGCACCCCTGGAATTCTCTCACTGCATGAACATTTAGCAGCAAGTCGGAAACTCTGGATCCAGATATTCAATTTATCCTTCACTATGAGTGGATTTGCTAATACGATGAAAACGTGTAATGAACTATATATTCCTACATGTAAATTGTTAGGAAGCTTCAAATGTATTTAATGTTTTCCTTTTTCCTGAAAAGAAGTGAGAGAAAACAGCAGCACATGGAAGGGAATTGCCTTCAACCTAGAAACAATTTGCCATTTGTTCTTTACAAGGGCACAGGATCCTCAAGAGACTCTAGATGTTTATGTGACTAAACTGAAGAAACAGCCAAAACTGTGAATTTGGTAAGCTGTATGATTTGATAATAACAGAATAATCTGTGGTATCGGAAATGAGGGGCAGGCTTTTAAGAGTAACAGACCTGACCTTATCAAAAGTTGTGGATGTGTGCAGAGGGGTCTATGTTAAATCAGCAAACTCTTAAAATAGCGAATGCTCATTTATCGACCCTTTAAGAATGAAAGCTAACAATCTCGAAAACACGAGAGGAAAAAATCACTGTTCTGTGTTTTTTGTTTTTAAAGAGTCGATAAATCAGCATTCGCTATTTTAAGCATTCGCTGATTTAATATAGACCAGTGCAGAGCACATACGATTACTAGTGCAAACTAAAAAATAACTGGATACAAAGGGTGTGTGTACAATAAAATGTGAACCAAATAATCAGGCAAAATGAGAAATAAAATAAGCATGTTGCAAAAGTAATGGAAATACAAAAGAAAAGAAAAAAAAGCCAAACTAGAATACAAAATGTTACAGGGACTGAGCCCACCTGCAAAAAAGTGAGAGGAATTTGGCAAATGCCAAATCCAGAAGACAGATTGTCACTACAAACATAGTCAGTTTAGGCATTAGTGAACCCTGTTGGTTCCTGGGAGCCCTCAACCACAGCAAGTTATATTATTCTGATAATTTGGCACATTGTCAAACCAACAAATGCTGGAACAGCAATCTTGTGTAACTTAGTAAACTAGGAGAGTAATAACTCATAGAATGAAGAATCCTCACTTCTCTTCAATGTCACTTCTCTTTTAAAATTTAGTAGCAGACTTTATAATTTCAAGTTTTCCCATTGACATATTGTCCTTGACTTTGTTAAATCCTGCTGACAGGCATTTTTCCACTAAAACTAACATCATATCTGGCATCAGGCTCCACTGATACCCATGGTTGCAAGGGGCCTCTGATTATCCTTGACTGTGTGGGGGCATCACAAAAGCTGCCACTGGTTGGGGGAAAATGAGGAAGAAAAAGTATCATTCATTCTCTGATTACACATCGTATCCAAATAAGGGTTGTGATATGACCCTGCTTGGGTAGAGGTGATAATCACTGAATAAACATGAGTGAGGTAAGCACCAGTAATCGGCAGCCCAGTGCCACTGGTCTCAGAGCTTACCTGGGATTTTAAGAAGACCAGACGCTCCCATTTTTCAGGTATTATTTTCTCTTTCAGGGAGGATATCAGGGACTATAACTCAACGCCTTTTCTCATTAATTTTTGGCAAAACCAAAAATAATAGCAGAATTTTTTTTTAATTATTTATTATTTTGTATAACTGGGTAGACAGACTGGTCCTCAGACCCTTTTCAGCCATGACCAGGGTCCACAGGCAACAGCTGTACTAACAGAATAAAAGAGAACAATGGAACAAATTGCAAGATATTCAAGAACTTCTAAGACAATAAGCAAAATGTATACAGAAATGCAGATATACACATTCTCAAAATTTGAATACAAGATGACCGCTTCAGCACAGTCCATACAAACAGAACATGAAACCATTCTGGACATATTCATAATATGTACATGTAGTAAGTGATTTTGCATCATATGACAGCAGATGGAGAGAGAATGGTAACATTTTTATTTAGACGTTATATCATGATGTCAGCTCAGCTTTAGGAGAGACTTTTTATTTGCTTTGACAGCTGCGACCTCCTTGAGCAAAGGCTCAAAATCAGGAGCGCTTTCAAATATTACTATAATTCACTTCAAAAAGTTAAAAGCAATGCTATGCATTTTGAGTCGATGTGCATTTTCCGAATAATAAGTATGAAATTCTAATATCTGGTATTACTGACTGTAATTCTGAATGCTATACAAATAAATCAAAATTTTTACAAGGGACACAGCAAAAAATATAAGATAAAATCAGGGGCATTCTGTGAAGTTAATGACAGGTATGCATTATTACTCCAGTAAGGTGAGTAAAAGTGACTTAACCCTTCTGATGATTGATGACTGTAAATGGCAGTTACTTATCTGGTGTGACAATACTAGTGTCAGTGTATTGCTATTTGCTCAAATCAGTGTAAAACTAGCACTGCTGTGACTTATGTGCCAGTGTTTGTGAGGGTAGATTTCAATGTAAGAGTAACAAGCTTGCCATAATTTCTTTTACTTTCTATTACCATGATAACCAACAGTAAAGCCATTATGCTTGCATGTGTTGGGAGGGGATATAGTGTATTTAAGAGTAACAAGCTGGCAATAATTTGAATATACCTTGGTAGGTGGTTATCTCTGGTGGTTTGGCAGAAGCAGGATGTGTGTGAAAGCAACTGTTCGCTCACAGAGTGTTGCGACGAGCAGCATTACCATGTAACAGTGCTTTGCTCTGGCTGACTACTTGGCTGTGACTTTTTTATGTAGAGTTTGCATGCTCTCCCAGTCTCTGTATGCATTTACATGCTCTCCCCGTCTCTGTATGCATTTACATGCTCTCCCCGTCTCTATATGCATTTACAAATGTGCTTTGGTTTCCTCCAGCACCTCAAAGACAGGTTGCAGATGAACTGGCGTTCCTCCAGTTTCTCTGAAGATGAGCATGCAGTGTGTTTATCTTTGTGCTTCCACATCTTGTACTAAGACAGACCTGGCTTGTCAGGGACAGTATCTCGTGTTTGTGCTGTTTATTTTTATTTGCAGACACACATAATAATGCCAGACACATGCATACCTCTTGGGGGTAGCAGTAAAGAAAAATGCAGTTAACAAGTAAATATCTTTCATACATAAGACATAAAATTTATTACATAGCATCCAGACCCTTAGAGATTTTAGGGGTCTGGTGGCCCCAACATCTCACAGTGTATTACTTACATTTTGACATGGATTTAGTGGTGGCCTCTGCCCTCAACCATACCCATTCTAAAACCAACCCTCTTCAGAGGTGTGTAGAGAAGAGTGCTGCAGTTTGCGTGAGGGTTGGGTATGGTGCAGTCATAATTTCTTTAATTTTCCTGACAATCAACCCTTCGAGGCATGCATAGGAGATCATTACAGCTTGTGTTGGTCCTGGGGACATTGAGGTCACTGTTTCTTTTACTTCTCTCGCAGACCTCAGAGGTGTGCGAAGAAGAACACTGCAGTTTGTGTAGCAGCAGTGTACTGCCTAAAAGTAACAAGCTGCAATACATTTCTGTGATTATTTTTTTTGACTTTCCTCACAATGACATCAGGCATGCATACAGGTGGCTGCCATTTAACGGTAGGGGTGATGAGCCATGCCATGTGTGACAGCACTCACCTAAAATATATGACTGTGTCATCCCAAGCTACGAGAACAAAACCAGTTGCTTCTATGCTTGTGCTAAGCTGCCTGACTCTCGTAACACCAGAGGGTGGGACAGGGAGGCAGGCAGCATTCTCAGACATGATTTATGTATCCCTCCTCTCAAACATTTAACGGTTTAATGAGAGCTACCATTTTGCAAGTTATGAGCATTAAGCTTTGGACATAACTTCTGCCTTCTTTGAAAGAAAACAAAAAAATGAATGAATTTCTTTTCTTACATATGATTTTTGCTTAGGCCACTACTGGATCAAAAGGTTTAGAAAATACTCTAAAATGCACTCAACAGTATATATAACTCAATGGCTTAATTCATTTATTTCTTACACATTTTGTAGTGTGCTGTCTTCCCCAGTTAAAATGTGTTGAAAGAATTCAAGGAAATGTAAAATTGGATAGTAACAGTGAATTTATTTATTTAGTCATAATTTTTGTTCAGGCAATTGCTGAATAAAAAACGTTTTTGTTTTTAAACTCAAACCTAGAAATTCATGGCTTCTGGGGAAAACAATGAAGAGTAGGGGTAAATGTAAGAAAGGGGGGTCCTTTTAGGTGGGGCACCACTTCACTTAAGTCCAGACATGTACATAGGGTTGTTGCAATTTAACATCACTGCACCTAAATGCTAGTTACTGTAACTGTCCCTCTCTGAAATGGGCCAATATGGTGTTACACAGGCCTTTCATAATGTAAGAACATCATAACTATGTGTTGTACTCCTTAAAACTTTGGAGCATGAGCTAAAGGGTTGGTTAGTAGGGGTGGTGGTAACAGGGTGATACTTAGACTGAAGTGGGCAGGGGGCTTAGAAAATGTTACCACTGGCCATGACTACAAAGGTTTCTAGGAATGCTGCATTATCTTGTAAACACTAATACGTCTGAGACAATTCAGTTTCTTAGAAACTTCTTCTAGAAACATGCAGTCTTAGAATAGCGTTATAAATAGGAAAATTGCTTTGAAATACTCAAAATATAGTTAAAGATACTCCAGTTTTACAAAGTTATTACGGGAATAAGACAGATGCTTTGCAAGTAGATTCCAGTTAGAATGGTACAGTATTTGTGATCGTATAAGAGAACAAAACCAGTTGCTTCTATGCTTGTGCTAAGCTGCTTGACAATGCACATCTGCATGCCTAAATTACTAGAAGAGACACTGAAACAAAATCCTATATATTTGCACAGTGAATTTTTCAGCTGAAAAGTTGACTCCTGATACCTGCCTGTAGTAATTTTTATTTGGAACTAGTGTTTCTTCCCTGGTAACAGGACAAGTCACCTGCACTACTGTAGGCATTTATTTGCTATAGGCTGTTTAGATGTGCATGTTTCTACTGGATGTGTGCTTGATCTTATTTCTTTTACATTCAGCTGCAGTGTGCTGCCTAGCACTCATTAGTGCTTGCTAATGCTGTGCATGTACCTGAACTGATGGAAGAAAAACTGAAACCATGGCCTCAGCATGTGGAAATGTAATTTTTCACCTGCTGTGGAGACGTCTATGACCTGCTTGTGGTCATTTTCATTTAAAACTAGAGCTGCTGTTTTCTCTAGTGGGAGCATGGGAAATTTTCATTTGGAACTAGAGCTGCTGTTTTCTCTGGTGAGAGGAGGAGAAACTTACCTTGTTTAAAGTGTTTATTTGAAGTATGCTATTTAGGAGTGTGTTGCCATTTTGTGTGTGCGCTTGAACTTAATTACTTAAATTCAGCTGCAAAGTCTTGCACTGGCAATAATGAAAAAAAAAATTAAACAAAGTATTTTACATCTGGCAACTGCTGCACATAAAACAGCATAACTACAGATACTGAGGAGGTAAGCATTACACAGCAGTCAGTAATCATTCTCTATACTTAGCTACTCCATTCTACTCCAGGTAATCCAGTGTTTGCAACTTTAAGTGCCTGGAAACAAAACAGAGATTTCTACAATAAAATGTCCATTTTACAGCTGGGACCTAACTATCTGAGCTGAATGTGATCACTGGGATCAGGCTTTTGGGAATTTGTGTGTCCTGAGTGGCCATGTGTTTGAACTACAAACCAATGTGCATTATGCAACCTTGAGCTTCATTCCACTGAGCTCCAATAAGTTGGACTTCTTATAGTACCTGAAAATCCAAATGAGACTTCGACAATCACGCGCACTTTGAAGTTGGGAAACGACTAGTTAGCAGCAGGGCTAATCAGCAATATACAGCAAAAGGGGGCACCATTCACCACATCTTCTTCATTTCCTTTTATTTACTTGTGTTGTTTAGTGAATAACCTAATTGTATTTATTGGACTATACTACTGTAATTTATAGAATTATCCACATGAAAGTTCATTTGAGTGTTTTTATTTATTGTATTTATCTACTATTTCCATATCAGGGCTAGACACCAGACAGTGTAAAAATTAGTGCTAGGTGATTTGTTCATGTTGACTGTTAGCAAAAAAAAAAATTTGGTGTTGGTATTTGCCAGTGAAAAGTGGGCTCAGGACCTGGCCTACTCTGACCTATGCCGGGGACCCATGATAACAGTGGGAGGGGTGTATGTGCCCCTATTTGACAGTGTGTGTCTGAATAAAGTGCTGCATCCCTGGGTCAATAAGCCGCTGGCCAGCCGATGTCCAGTAGCCTAGACTGGATTACCTGGCAGAGCTCAGCTGAGCAAAAGCTGGATGTAAAACTAATCAACCTGCCAGAAGTTAGCTAAGAATTGCTACACTCAAGGTACGTTCACTGACAGGATGCAGCATGGAAGTCCAAGTCCCTAATCACAGACTCAATGGAGACTGGAGTGTCATTGATGCAATAGATAGGATTTTGCTGTTTTTCTGAAGGGGTTGATACTGCATTTCTTACCATTTAGTTTTAGTCCTTTTTTGGTGCACTAGAAATTAGCACGTTAGTTCTGTTTGAAGGGTATTACTAGCACTGTATTGACAACACACACCTTAAAGTTGACCCAGTAGTCAGGGACTTAGGGACACACACAGATAGTAATCTAGTCTTTCATCATCATGTGTCTACAGTGGTGAGGAAATCACTCTATGTTGCACAACGTATAAACAAAGGTATGGCATCTAAGTCCAAGGAAGTCATTGTTCCACAGTATTCGGCATTCATCAGACCTATCATTGAGTACAATGCCTCCTTTGGTATGTATCTAACCAGGCATATCCAACAACTGGAACGTCCACAGATGTTCTTCACTATAAGAATACAGGGCATAAGTAATATGTCCTACACAGACCGCCTCAAGGCCCAATCCCTGTATTCTATCTCTTACAGGCTTTTGAGGGGAGCTCAACACCTAGCATATAGGGTATTGTCAGACCCCACTCTGATGGACCTCCTGGATAGCCACAAAACAAACAGTACCAGAATTACCCATTCTAAAGACTTAAACCTTGCCTGTGATATTAACAGGACCAGCTGGAAAGATAGGTGTGTATCCCAGAGGCTACCCCATCTATGGAGCAGGCTTCCCCATCCAAGTGCAACTTGGACAACTGGATGGGAAACCAGAAATTCATCCCTGGTTTGGCACCTATGTCTCTTGACGCAAACAGGTAACCTATAAATGGTTCCATCTCCCAGGCCCATTCTTACACTTATCAAGGCTATCAGAACTTGTCAGAGATTTGGGATGCATGGCTAGGCTTAAAAAGGCCCTTGTGCTCGTTAGCCTAGTAAACACCTAGGAACCTACTACATGATGGTAAGAAGGAGGATGAACTTCCTATTTATCCAAGAGACAAGATGGAAGGGCATTGCAGCAAAGCAACTTGGCTTAGGATCCAGAGTCTACTACACTAGAGCAGGACAGGCTAGAAATGGTGTGGGAATTGTGGTGAAGGCCAGGCTTCAGAAGACAGTGAGGGATGTCATCAGAATTAGAGACAGACCTGTGGCAATCAGACTCCAGTGTAAGGATAGGTCACTATTCACAACTTCAGTTTATGCCCTTCAGCAAGGTTGTGACAGTGAGGAAAAAAGTACATCAAGACTGCAGTTGCATGACTTACTAGAAAAAGCAGGGGAAAAGGAACTGGTGTTGATAATCGCTGACCTGAATGCACACATTGGGACAGACAGAACAGGATATAAGGACTGCCTGAGTTCACATAGGTGGGGCAACAGGAATAAAGAAAAGAGAAGCCATTCTAGACTTCTGCCTGGCAAATGACTTGATGGTGGCCAACACATGGTTCAGCAAGAGAGATGGTCAGAGGATCACACAGAAGAGTGGCCAAAATGCAACTGTGGTAGACTTCCTCCTAGTAAGAAAAGGGCACTGAGGTAGAATCAGTGGTTGCAAAGGCATCGCCAGTGAAACAGTCATCCCACAGCATAAGCCACTAGTTGCAACAATCAGCTGCAAGCAGTGGTCAGAGAAAGCATGAAGGTCAACAGAGACAAGGCTGAAGACCTGTAAAATGAGTGGAGAGAGAAATCACAAGAGTTCAAAGAATTACTCAGGGCTATAACACTTCATGAAGAACAGGAAATATGGGGAGTTGAAGAACAACGGCAGTGCCTCAAAACAGCATGTGTGAGGACTAAGAAATGTGGCCAATCCAAGTATGGAAATAAGGTACATAAGGAAAGCTGATAGTGGAATGAAGTAGTTCTGGAAGTCATCAAAACAAAAAGGAGGAGGAGCATAGGAAAACGCAGGAGATAGAAAACACAGGCCAGGCTAGGAAGGAATAATAGTTGGCTAACAAAGAGGCTGAGACAGGAGTTACAATAGGAAAGAACAGGATATCAGAGGCACTCTATCAGTTTCTGGAACTTGACTCAGTAGATGGCACAAAGAAACTCTATCAGTTTGCAAGGCAAACCCAGAAAGATAAAGACGACAGTCAGATACCCTCCAAAAGGGATTCAAGCAACAACCTGCTCACCAGTCCGCAGGACATCAGAGGCAGATGGAAGGGGTACTTCCAAGAGCTTCTGAATGAAGACGACCCCACAAAACCAGTACTTCCCCAGACACAGCCTATAATGAAAGAAGAGCAGTAGCCAACCTTACAGGAAGTAAGAACAGCACTAAAGAAAAGTCAGGAAAAGAAATATCAAATGAGGTCACAACAGAAATGATCAAGATATTGGGTGAGATAATTCTCCAAAAGTCTGTATAAAGCAGAGAAATATGGAAATCAAAAAAAGATATAAATGGTAAGGTTTATTGAAGAATTAAATATGTCAAGGTTAGAGGGAGAGGAGGCTCAATTATTAGCAGGGTAGGAAGGGATGAAAATGGTGATGTATAACAAAATCTACAGGAAAGCCCCCAGGATCTTTTAGATGGTATTCCTGTGGTAGTTTGGAGGCTAGGAGGGGAAAATGATGACGATCTGGAAGGTTTTAACAGTATTTTAAGAGGAGGAGAAGTACCATCATCCTTGAAGAAAGCTGTGGTAGCTGTTATGCCTAAAGAGGGTAGAGATCCATCAGATCCAGCTTCAATACAAGCCCATTTCAATAGTAAACCATGATTATAAAGTATTTGTGTCTATAATGGCTAAAAGAATGGCAAAAGTGATGCCAAAATTGATAAATATGGATCACTGTGGTTTTGTGGAGGGGAGGCAAACATTTGACAACATAAACAGAACTGTGATGATCCACAGGGAAACAGAATGTAAGAAAATACCACTGTTGCTGGTAAGTATTGATGCAGAGAAAGAATTTTTCCTCAGGTAGACAGCAAATGTTGGAGGTGTGATGGGACAGAAAGAGGTAACTGGGAACATATTTTCCGCAAGTGTAATGAGTTGATAGACTTTAAAGATTCCCTGCAGACTGCTCTGTTGGAGATGCTGGGTGTGCAAGTTGGAGTGACTAGGGAAATTATTTTTTTGAGCTATGATCAAAAACTCGGAATTGCCTAGACATAGTAAAACCTTGCTGAGTCTAATTATGAAAGCTGCCAAAAAAGCAATTACTAGAAAATGGAAATCAAAGTCTAAACCAACTTTACTAGAAGTAGTGAAGCTAGTAACAGTTAAAACAACTTGTACTGACATCTTCAGAAAAGGGTAGGAGCAAATTTACATAGGAAAATTGGGAACTGTGGCAGCAATACATGCAGAGATGGAACAAGGTTTAAAAGCAGGCAGGATTTCAACGAGCTGTGTAATGGCTAACTGACAATGACTGGCTATATTATAACTGATGTATAATGTTTGCAGCTACAGCTGTGTCGCACAGTTTGGAATGTATAATGTTTGCAAATGAGATTGTGTCGCTATGGTTTATTGTCATTTATATAAATGTTAACATGGCCTATGTCATACACGATAATTTAAGAAAGATGTTTCTTGTTTTAAAAAAAATATTGGGTGAGATATGGCTCCTGAGGGTACTCAAAGGAGTATGTTAAGAAACGTGTATCCCAGGTGACTGCAGAATAAGCACACTAGTGCCAGTGTACACAAAGGGGACATTCACAAATGTGGGCAGTACAGAGGTATCAAACTCCTGTCAAACTGCATGAAGGTTCTGGAGAGGGTGACTGATAACTGAATACACAGAGTACTAGAAACTAAGATGGGAGATGAGCAGTTCACATTCAGGTCAAGATGAAGCACAACCAACTCAATGTTTGTAATCAGATTGTTGAAAAGAAGTAAGGAATGAGGAAAGAGTTCAACTGAGCATTTTCTAAATTTAGAGAAAGCATATGCCAATGTCCCAAAAAAGTTGATTTGTGCAGTCCTGCAGTTGTTTAAATCACAGAAACACTAGCAGAATTAGTGCAGGCTATGTACAAGGACCCAATGACTCAAGTAAGAACAGCATTCGGGTCTCATACAGGGGTTCTCAATGGGAGTGGTTGTGCATCAGGGTTCAGCTCTGAGCCCACTGCTATTCGTACTGGTGATGGACTACATTAGCAAACAGGTCAGTGGGGGACAAGCCAACACAGTTGCTGTATGCAGACAATGTGGCATTACAGTCAGATTCTAAGCATGAACTTCAGCAAAGGCTAGAGTATTACAGTGCAAAACTGAAAGCACATGGGATGAAACTGAGTACAGATAAGACGGTTGCAAATGCAGTAAATGGGGGAAATCAGAATAAATGACAAGTGAGATAGAAGGGAAAAGGTTAACAGCTTCAAGTATCTGGGAGGGGTGGCCAAGGAGAAGGGAAGTCTGAATGAGGAGGTCAAAGTTAGAATCAGTGGGGCTACAGCCAACTGGCTCAGCATCAGCGGTAGTGCATGACAGAATAATGCCAAAGAAACTGAAAAGTAAGGTGTACAAAACAGTGTTGCGACCAGTACAACTGTATGGTACAGAAATCTGGGCAATAAAGGCACAGCAATTGAGGAAGTTACAGGTGATGGAGATGAAGTCTCTTACGATAGGTGGTAGGATGCACACTGTGGGACAGACAAAGAAATGAGGACATCAGAGCAGAAACCAAAGTAGCTCTAATTGCAGAGAAGGTCAAAAAGATCAGATTACAGTGGTTCAGTTACATGTGCAGAAAAGAAGACAATCTGGGACAGAACATTTGGGACACACAGGAAGAAAGCAACAGAAAAGATGGAGTCCAATAAAGAGGCAGCTGGACTATGTGAAAGAAGACCTGTAATAAGCAGGCATAACTGTTGAAGAAGGTAGGAGAGTAGCATTCAATCAAGAGGGGATGCCAGTTAACACAACACCTAGACACCAGGTAGAAAATGGGGGAAAAAGGGGTTGATAATGGTAATTTAGCTATTTTTTCAACTGCCTAGCTGTGTACCTAAGATGTTATCCAGCTATCTGGGCCAAACTGTTTCTCACTGGTTCAACTGTGGACACCTAGTATTACCTGACCTGCTAAAACTGCTCATATCCTGTATGACTAAGCTAGCACTGTGACTCCTTATCCACATCAGTAGTGTACTTGTTCACTCTTCTGCAGTGACAATGCACTGTCTGCATTTTCTTCTTTTACATCTGCACAGTAGTGTGAATTTTGTTTATATAAGCCTGCCATTTAACTGTGTCAGCACAGTGTCCTTATTCAAACGTGCACACCTTTTGTATTTACACTGTATCTTGCACTCTGCCTTGTAAACCTAACTTATCAGTGGCATCCAGGTCTGTCTGTTGTGTTGTAATGATATACTGTCAGATAGTAACTTGTTTGTTAAGTGGTTGATATAGTTTACTGCTGTGTCATATAATACCTTGCCTGCAGTGTCATCTTGATATGTTGCATGATATATATCTTTCAATTACTTAAAAACAATGTTGTTAAGCACTGCGTTACATCATTTTTATATTCGACAATGCTGTGATTTTTAACCACAAATGTGCCACCTAATTTTTGCATTGTAACATGTACTCTGCCTTCTTTTCTTTTTTAAACATCACTCTTGGTTTAGCACTATTGTCCCTTATGAACAGGCGTGACCTGTAAATGTCAGCCCGGCTCTGGGTATTTGTGCCTAAAATAACATCATTTGTGCCTAAAATAACATCATTCGCACTTAAAATACAAGGACTAAAAAAATGTTTCTTGGGAATGTATGGCAAGATTTCTGAAGATGCTCACAGATCAACAGCCTAGTAGGTACTATGAATCTGTTGATAGCAAAGGGTAAATTTATTCAACAAAAGATGTCAGAATTGTACCATAACTGGGATTCATTTTAGTTAGTTGCTAGAAAATGTAGTTAGCAGCCGTGGTCAATACAGCAAATGCATTTACATGTTTCAGTCAGGCACAAGTACTCTGTGAGAAGTGATTGAATAAAGTAGTATAGAATTAGTAGTAAAAGTGGAAATTGGAGAAAGAACAAATTCCCATCATGCACTATTCAATACCGCAGTTAAGATGGAGGGAGCTCAACAGAAAAGTTGCAATGAATATGGGATAAAAATAAATAAAGTAGAGTTTAGTGTGGGCATATATTATTAATTTGTTAACCACGTAAACCCATGAGACACAAACCTCTTTTCAGGTGTGACCCAGGAGCACTGTCTGGTAAAGTGACTTGTTCGAAGTCAAACAGTACATAAATGCGGAGTGAGAGACTCAAACCTTAACTACAAAACTAAACTCATTCATGGCCTCAGTCCTCTGCACTAAACTGCTAGGTGTTCAACAGAAAATACAGAAGGAAGGAAGGAAGGATTGCACTTTCAATGAGGAAGGCAGTTGTGCTGTTGAGCAAACAGAAACAAAAGACAAGATGGAATTGGGTGAATTCAGGTCTATTTCAACTACACACGTGGATACAAGGTTTGAGGTAGGAAACAGTTATGCCAAAGGTTATTCAAGATGGGCAAGCTGAAAAGAAAGATTTAATACTAGGAAGATCATCAACAGAGAACTGGTGGGAACAACTGAATGCTATGACAAGGTAAGTGGAAAACAGTGTTAAAGGAAGCAGGACTCATTCTATTATAACAAAAAAGCCTTTGACTCAATGCAGTGGGTATTATGAGAATCAAACTCTGCACCTTGTGTTTGTGAGGTCATTACCTTAACCATTATGCGAAACCCTGAGGTTTTTTTTTTTCTGTATTCCTACAGAGTATGCTAGGCAAACCACAGATTATAGGTTGGATTACAGCCTTGTATCAGAATCAAAATGTAAGTACAAGTTAACAGGGTGCAGACAAGGGAAGTAGTCCTAGGTACATGAAGAGAGCAAGGGTTCCTCTGTCCACACATCTGTTCTACTGGTAATGGAAACACTAGCATGGGCACTAATGGAAGATCAAGACAGACCTGAAAAAGAAGGGGTGGCTACAAAAAATTCTCTATGTTCATGAATGATTGTATTTTGACAGCAGAATAAGTCCTGACAGCAAGAAAGGTGGTGATGAAATATCAGCATGGATTTAGAAAGGCATCAGGACTAAAACATAAAATAAAATGACTGTCTGGGTCAACATGGGAGAGAAGAGGGAAGGCAAGCTTCTAGGGATCATCACCCATAAAATCAGTGCTACATATGTAGGATGTCAGGTGTTGAACACAGTCAAAAAATTGAACTACAGAATCTTACTGCAAATCACAGAAGGGAACCTACAATGACAGAAGGATAACTGATTCACAATAGCAGGAAGAGGAAACATTGTAAAAATAATGGTAAATGCAAAGATGATATACATGATAACATACTTCAATAACAGTGAAGGAGAAACTCTTAACAGGGATAATGAAAAAACAATGTGATAAATCTACACAGAGAAGGAGAAGACAAGGTAGAAGAAGACAGGATACAGGCATGCAAAAGCACGGTGGGTTGGCAGCATCTAGTTTCAGAAGATGCCCAGCAGTGAAAAATACCCACAAGTAGATGAAGAGGAGAAAAAGCTGGGCAACAAGAAAGAGAAAGCAGAGTACAGTGGGAAAACAAGGAAAAAATAAAGCAGAGTACAAAAGGAACAATATAAGAATGTTGTTGTTGTGCCTTTCTGCTTTTCCCGGTTAGGGGTCGCCACAGCGGAACTCCAGTCCGCTAATGATTGGCAGTAGATTTTTACGTGCCGAGTTGCCGACCCTGACGCACAACCTTCAACGAAGGTACGCCCATTCATGCATGTCTCCACACAGAAGACGCTTTAGCTGAGAATCGAACAGGACGTCTTACTGTGAGGCGACAACGCTACCGCAGCACCACCACCGCAGTAGAAAAGGAACAATACAAGAATAGATATATAAAAGAATAGACAGACAGACCTATATAGAAAAATCTTAATAGAACTGAATAAACCTTGGGAGTAAATTGCAAAGCCAGCATGAGAGAAAGGGTCTGAATTAAACTGAAGTAGAAGGACAGAAACTGAGAGGAAGAGGAAAGAATGTTTCTGGAGAGATATGTAATAAAAATTAACATATAATCAAGCAGGCTTTGTAGTCTTAATGAAAACAGATGAGTGGAAAATGTACCGGGGACAGGGGGAGGAATGATATGGTTTTAAAAATAATAATGGAAACAGTGTCAAGGAAAATAGTTAATAACATCAGGTAAGAGGAGAACAGTGTAAAGAAAGAATTGGGATAAAAATGAGAGAAAAAGGTGGTAAAGGGAAATGAAGATTCATATACAAGGTCACTGGAGAGGGAAGAAGGATACACTGTCAAAAAATGGCAGGAATTAAAAGGCTCAGACAATGCAGACACAGAACAGGACAAAGCTTTAACAATGGGAGAGACTATTAAGTCATCCCACCACCTATGGGATCAACGGGTTAGAAAAATAAATAGATATGAAACCCCACTGATCTATAAAATACAAGGAAGGAACTTGAGAGTCAGTACTAAAGATGTCAAAGAGATAGATTGCAATCTTTAATATGCTCTAGGAATGCTAACAGACCAAGGAAATTTGGGAAGAAGACACCAATGAATGCAGGAGAATCCATATGGACAGCAGATGGCAACTATGTCTGTTTGGGATGGACATGTGAAAAAGCCTACAAAGAGAAGGATATAGTATCAAATACTGGCCAGGAGGAGGAAATAAAAGCAGGAAAAGTATTAGCAATTAAAATTAACACACTAAGAACAGTGATAAGTGAAGAGTGTTAAGAGAACTGAAGCTAAGAGAAGGAGGGAACAAGTGGACTGAATCTAAGAGAAAGAGGGTTCAGTACACAGTGGATATGGAAAGAAATGGGGGATTGGTATATGACATAGAAACAGAGAGAAAAAAGGGATAGAACACTTGAGGTAATGTAACAACCTGAAAACTGCAACATATAAGGATGTGAATATGCATTGACTGACTGTGTCAAAACATGACAATACATCATAAAGGACTACATGTGTGTCTATATATTACCTATACATTTTCAATAAAAAATATATAAAACATTGAAAGAAATGGTTGCAGCCTGAAACAGAAGTAGCTAGTAATGCAGCTGAAGTTACTAAGATGTTATTTTGTTCATGTGGTACAAAAACACACTACATCAGAAGTTTCAAGAAAGACAGCAAACAAATCTTTCATTAAAAAAAGCATAACATCAGAACAAGGACTATTAACAGACACAGAGACAGATTCCGCTAATATTGTCTTCTACAAACACTTTATACACATTTTCCTGTCACTGCAGGACACGTACAAACCAACCAAAGCCAGAAGAGTCAAAGGAAATCCATATAGTTGGCTACCACTAGAGCTGAAGAAATGATTCCCTACTTGGAAGACAGCCTGGAACACATACAAGAGTAAAGGACTCCCTCAGAAGCACCAGTATAATTCCTCATCAGCGTAAGGATGCAAACACTTGGGCAGTAAAACAAAACCCTCCTATCTTATAAAGTGTTCAATGTAATAACTCAGCTATGTCAAATCCTACAAACAGGTTACCTGGAGGGTACGGCTGTACTGCTCCTATACAACTTAATTTTAAAAGCAGACAAGGATGCTGCTTGTCTATTTTTCAGAGGACCTACTCTAAATTTAAAAACTGTTATTCATTAGTTTAGACATTAGTTTAGACTCATAAGTCAGTAACTAAGAATTTATTTTTGGGTCTTCTTCATTTAATGTTTGGATATTTACATTACTTTTTGATTTTGGTCTTATATTACAGTTTGTTGTATTTTAAAATTTGTTTCACTGCAAATATTTTTGGGTGTCTTAAAAGTTGTTGGTTAGGAAACATAAACATTCCTTTTGCATTCACCGAATGAATAGGAATTAGATCCAGTTAATTAGTGGGCGGAGCTGAGAAACTGTTTTCTTGTCTGAGGTATTCGCCTAAATTCCTCTTCAGCTACAAGAGCTCTGTGTTTAAAACTGCTGTTTGACTCCACTGATTTTTTAGAAATTTGTCTCCAACCCACCCAATTCTACTGGGCACTGATGGCTTAAACTAAGGCACTCCCATTAGATTCCTGAAGTTTGAATTAGCCTTTTTTTCATATCATCCCATTTCCGTTAGTGCACACTGGAATAATCATAGTGTTATTCTGACTTGTGTGATTGTTAGTTCTTCATATTTTCCTTGTTTTAACCAAAAGTCATCTGTTTGTATTCTACTTGGTCTGGAGGCCTGGGTCTTGTGTTCTCTCACACAATAATGGCATGAGTATGAATTGCGCAGGGTCTGAGTCTCATTGATTACATTGCTACCGTCTTCATTTTACTTGGTCTGGGAACCTTAGTATTGTAGCATCACAATAGTGAGAGAATTGTGAATTGCTGCAGGATATGAGCCTTATAAGCTCATACGTGTGTACAAGGTTAATGACCACAAGGGCCTTTTTAAGACTAGCAACAAATTCCTAAATCTCTGACAAGTTTTAGCATCCTTGATAAGTGTAAGCAGGGGCTTGGGAAATCAAACATTTACAAGCAGGAGCCTGGGAATGAGTGGGGTACTGTGTCAAATGCCTTGAGACAGGTCAGGCTAGGCAGTAGTATTATCACTCACAATAGTCAGAGAATTGTGGACTACTGCAGGATCTGAGCCATGTGTGTGTGTGTGTGTGTGTGTGTGTGTGTGTGTGTGTGTGTGTGTATATATATATATATATATATATATATATATATATATATATGTATGTATACACACACATATATACTGCATTTTTACTGTTTTGTAATTGGATCCCTCACTATCTCATCTCCTACAACCTGTGCTGAGTTGTGCAGCAATGGTTTGCAGTCCCCTGTACAGACATAGGCACCTAAAGTTGCAATTTTCCATACAAAACTCTGCTATTTTCTCAAGTATCTAGCTGAGTAGCAGTACAGCTACTTTGCCCGCTGAAAAGCATTACCCCAAGAATGTTGTTATACATCAGTCCTAGACCTCTCCCCAACCCAACTCCAAATTTAGTTAGTTATAAACCCCTCTAGCAATGCCCCTCATAGAACACAAAAAAGGGGATCCACAGCCATAAATGTGCACTTTTTCTACTGTCTTTGCAGCCAGCCTAGTAGAAATGGGCATCTTGAGACAATGTAGCAATTGTCTCGTGTTAACCAACAACTACCTTATTCTTAAGCTGATTGACACAGTACGTGAGAGTTGTGATTACACTATGTCTTTGAAGGCAACACTTTCACATACAGATGCCATCCCCAAACAGGTTGTCAGTAAAACACACACACACACACAAAATACCTACTATGGATCAGACCTGGTATCATTCTAAGGGGGTCCAATATCTGTCAGCTTGGGAGGACATGACTGACAGACAATATTGCTTTGTCAGGGACGGTCTGAACCTGTCCCCACTAGGCTTTTGGATATCAGCCTAAGCATTATCCACCCCTGTAAGTGCCTTTTTTAGGCAATGTCGATTTAATAAACCTTCAGTCATAGTAAATTCTACTCATTATATTCTATGTAATATATCATATATTATACATATTCTAAATTCTATATTGCACTGCTTATAAACAAAGGGATTGTGTCTAGATCTAGGGATGTTATTGTTCCCCTTTACTCAGTGCTCATTAGGCCAGTCATTGAATATAATGCCCTCTTTGACATGTATCTGTCTAGACACATGCAACAATTGGAACATCTACAGAAATACCTTACTAAAAGGATACAAGGCCTACATAACATGTCCTACATGGACTGAGTCAAAGCCCTGTCATTACACTCAGTGTCCTTCAGGCTGCTAAGCGGTGACCTGTGTCTGGCATACAAGGCATCCTTCAACAGCATTACTGATAGACTTACTGCACATCAGTAAGTCAAACAGCATCAAAAATACTCAGGCTAGGGATCCAAATCTCTTCTACATCATCAACAGAATGATTTGGAGGGACAGGTAAATTTTGCAGAGGATACCGCTGCTGTGAAACAGACTCCCCTTTCACATAAAACAAAGTTCATCCCTGTCCATTTTCAAGCACAACTTAGGTCTTCTATGGATGGGAAAGAGAAAATTTACCCCAGATCTGCCCCATGTACTACTAATGGACAGAGGCAGCTTCTAAATGCATTAGCCCATGCACAAGTCCCCTCAAATTATCTATGGTATGATCCCAGTTATTCTCATTGGGGTAGTATACAATTATTGACCATGGGCTGGGTAAGACCAATCTATAACCAAATGGGAAAGGTTACTTTGAGCCCAAAAAGGGGAATTGGCTAGGCTTAAAATAGTCCACAAGGGCAGCTAGCCTAGCATTTGCCTAAGAACCTATTACTAAATTAAAGGTGTTACTGCTCAATGCTGAGAGTCTCAAAGTAGCTCCACTACCTGGAAGCGCTCCTCATCCTGGATCAACAGATGTCAATACTTAAAGCTGCAGAAGGCACCCCAGCAGTCCAAGGCTATAATGCCTTCCACATATTCACACCTGCTACTGTACAAGAAGGGACCAGAGGTGTAGGTGTAGCAATTTACATAAAAAGTAAGCACACCTCAAGACTGGTCAAACAATTTGATATGTTTGAGCTACTCCATGTTAAACTAACCTTAGGCAAAGTCCCATACTATACCTTTGCTAACTACAGGTCATCATCTATGATCCTGGATAAGCATACTACATACTTTAATGTACAGGAGTTACTCACTAATCAGCCCAACACCTTACTCATGAGCGATTGCAATTATCCCACCAAACATTGGGATAAATACATGACGACTAACAAGCAGGCTCAAAGATTCCTGGATCTTGTCAATGCAAACACCCTGGAACAGCTAGTATGCCCACCTACTAAGGGTGAAAGTATTCTGATTCTGGTACACACAGATATGAGGAAATGTTGCATACCCCCTAGTGTACTTTTCTCACTGGTCAGATCAGATCACAAAATAGCTTCCCAGGTGAAGAACAGCCATAAGGTATTTCTCAGTTATGTACACCACCTTAAGGGGGCACCCAACAGTATGCCAAAACTGGAGAATATAGCAAATTTGTTGACTAATAAATTTAGCCCCAATTCCCACACATCTCCCCCAACTATCACTATAGAACAGGTCCTCCCTGCACTCTCCAAAGCTACAAACACTGCATCAATTTGTCCTGCTAATATCCCAGGATGCCTCCTAAATAGCTTGAAACATGACCTGTCAGATCCACTAGAATCTCTGTTCAACCACGGCCTCCAGACAGGCTTCATCTGTAGGGAATAGAGGACTGCAATGGTCATCCCTCTACACAAAGGGGAACCATCAACAGACCTAGGGAACTACAGACCCATAAGTTTGACTAGTCTTATATGTAAGGCCATAGAAATTATCTTGGACCTTATATACAAAGACAGAGGAAACATTAAACCCATCCCAATTCATTTTTGTAAAGAGTATGTCATGCCCATTAAATTTGGTGGACTTCTTTGAGAAGGTCACTAGAGCCACAGATGTGGGCAAAACGGTTCATACTGTCTACGTCCACCTGGTAAGGCATTTGACAATACCTCACGCAGCTATTACAGATAAACTCATTAAACCTCCTAGCATAGCATAATAATACTACCACACCTCCACATCTATGGATCACTTATTAAAGTATTATAGCTTTGAAGAGATATAGATCAGGGTTAGGTTAAAACATTGCAAACATACTGCTGCTATGCAGATTATGTCTCACATGTACGCCCCTGCACATCTGCATCATTAGCTCACCATTGATGGATATGCGCTGAACCAGTTGGCAGTTCTATTTTTTAATGTGGCTAACTGTGTTATTGGAACACTTAAGTTTGGTTTAGTTAGACAATTTCAGCACTTACACTGCTTAGCTGTTTATGTACTTGTCTTTGTAAAGTGCTTTAGAAAGGTACTATATTAATTTTCACTGCTTAAGAGACATAATATATTGCATCAAACCATCAAATTCTATTCCCGCACCCCATAAAAAAAAAAAAAACAATGTTGGTACCTCACTCTATTCATATCATGTAAAAAAAACTGTGGAATTCACTACCACCAAACATAAGAGGTGAGTCTTGACAAAAACTGTTCCTACAAAAATCACAAACCCACCTGGCCACTCCATGTATATATTCAAATAATACCTCTACAGCATAACCACAGCTTACCTCTCATATCTCTGTAAACGTAGCTACAAATTCTTGCTTCCTATCCCGCCATTCACTACTCCATATACCACCTCCCAACTATTGCCTTCTTCTTCTGTTCATCCATAACCCTCCTGTTTTTACTAGGAAACTTCTGCATAACCTTTATTCCCTCTTACTACTGTTCAGTTACAGTTAACGTTTTAGTTTCTTTTATCCTTATCACAATTTTTCACAATCACACAGAATTACAATTATCTCCCTGTGATTGTATTCTTTTTACTTTTCTTAACTGATTTACTTCATTTGCTGCATTACTTCCATTATTTTTTGTGGAGTTTTTTTTTCCCACAGGACTCCTCCGGAAAGGATCTCTTGGCAAGGAAGGACTATCTTGAGCAGCAAATGTTAAATAAGTAAAAAAACATGCCACAGCTGCACTGGGGTGAAGGGTGCATGCACTAAGTGTGATACCTAGTCAGAACAAGACTCTCAGCATGCCAGCAATAGATATGCTGCATTCAAGTCCAAGATGAACATCTTTGTGAACCAAACAGCAAAGTCACAGCTCAGCAAGAATGATGCATTCCTACAGTTTTCTTTCCATCACCAGTACAAATCATAACAAACTACTAGCTCTTGGTTCCCAATTAATCCAGTACTGAAAGAACTGTGCAAGAGAAGTCTGCCTGTACAGGTTCAAAGTCAAAAGCACATCTAGATGGTGAATGAATTCAGAGTCAAGTATTTGGAAACCTCAAGACATTCGGTTCTATTAATTGTACTGAAAAGCAGTTTGCTTTACACAATTTACATCATGCACATAAATATAGTTCAAGTGAATATAATGTTGATCTCTGTACATATGGGGATCTTCGTGACTAGAAAACTTCTGCATAACCTTTATTCCCTCTTATTTACTACTATTCAGTCACGGTTAACATGGATATCATAAAAATAAAATAAAAATAGGTAGATTTTGGCAATAAATTGTAGAGTGCAGAAAATCTTTGTTACACAGCAAACACATTGTTAAAAGATGATTTAATATTGTGCCAGTGGCTCAACAAGTAGCACACTTGCACTTGCTTTTGATGCTTGAAGGCCTGAAGGCTATGGGTTCTACTCTCACCCAGGTCCTTCTCTTCATTTTGAAATACTGACACTACAGTGCAGCAACTTAGGTCTCTCCTGAAAAAATCCATTAGCCTAGTGAGATTAACCCAGTCAACAACACATAAATAAAATCAAATCAAATCCTGCTGCAATTTTGGACTACATTCAGGTAAGGAAATGTACAAAATCAAACACAGTGAAATACTTTCACAACAAATGAGCTAAAATACACACACTGTGTTCACTAGAACTACAGCTATAATAAGACCAAAATCCAAGCACTCAGTCCCCCAAACCCTCTGCTGTATACTAAATCTCTGAAGTGCTACTCAAACACTGGGAATACAGCAAGCAGCATGGAAGTTCTCATGTGTTTGGTGCCCCTCCAATGATCTGTTCTTTCTCTGTCTGGGATGTTATACAGAAGTTCTAAAACCAATAGCAAGATACACTTGTAAGCAATAGCTTAGCGATAAAATTAATTCAACAGAACTCATTTCATAATGTATCTTGACAAGTAAGCCCATCATGATGTAAATAAAGGCAACAAGAGAAGCTGGCCTTAGCAGCTGCAAAAATAATCTTTTTTTTTTTTTTTTTTTTTTTTTTTTTTAACATAAAAACAACCTTTGGTGAAAAAAAAACAACTTTCCACCCCTATACCTGCAGCCTCTCAAGAGCAGGCCTTATATGACATAAGCTTACACAAAGCAATACATTCAAATACAGCGGGAGCATACCTCTCCATTAAGCATGTGGTCAAAGCAGTGGACAAGGGATGGATGTGGCAAGATCTGTAACAGAAAGGACTATATTTAATCTCTGTTAATTTAGCCCAGAGGATTAATGCTACTAGCTGCTACTTAGTTGTATCCTGTAGTACTGGGTTTGATACCATCATTTTCCATTTACCTACTGTATGGACACTAAGCAAGTCTTTTAACAAGACGGTACTCAAGGACATGAAATCTGGCACTTGTGTCTAGTGAGTTTACCTAGTTAAAAGTTTTAAAAACTAAGCTGTGAGAAAGCAGAGATAAAGTCCATAAAGGACAACAGAGGACAATGAAAATGATCAGAAATGCAAGACATCTAGGGTAATATTTTTCAAGCTGTCCTGGCTAGCTGCCACACAGCATCTGGAGTCATCAATATCCTGAACTTCACATTGTTCTCAGGTAACCCTCCTGAAAACCCAAACTAAAAATAGAACAACATTTTTATTTCTACTTAGTATTTGTAAGGTAAGTACATCTAATTCAGCACAGATGTCCTTCTTCATGAGTGATGGGGGAGTTCTGTTTTTGTTAGCTGATTAACTTATGGATAACACAATACAAGAGTGAAACCTATGGGAATCAAACTCAGGTCTGTGACAAGAAACTCATTAGCAGTATACTATGCTAACCACTGTGATTTCTTTGAAACTTAATTATATCAAAAGGAATATGGAAATCGAGACTAAGTGCCACGTCTTGCAGTCTTCAATTCACAGAGAATGGGATTCTATCTGCCAGATGGTGTAGGCGTCTTGTCAAAAGTCTTGGGCCTGGCACAACTCCAAACAGCAGAGTCGCCACTGTGCCCAAGAGAATCGTGCAGCAGCTTGGGAATGTGAGTGCCATAGCAGGGTGGCCTGACATTCAGTCTCAGAGCGGCATGGGTTGTCTAACTATGGCGGAGACCCAAAGCATGCAGATGGACAAGTAAAAATTAATTGTTCATGCTGACAAGCATGGTGTTGAGCTCTGCAATAGCAGTCTGTTGGCACTACTTAAGCAGATACCTCTGTTTTATTCTTCCAGGCTATTTCACACCAACTTAGCTGCATACATTTAAGTCTTCCTGAGAAGTGCCATCAATATACAGTAGGCTTGCGTAATGGTAATATTATCACATAAAGGCATCTAAGGAGCATGCTCTAAAAAAGCACCACCATTAGTTGTTTTACTGTCCTTAGAAATACTTTCACCTGCATTCTCACATGTATGCATAAACACACAAAGTATCTATCTATATAGCTAGATACAAACATACCCACCCACATGTATAGGTGTAGTGTGTGTGTGTGTGCATGTGTGCCTGTACATGCCTTATAAAAAGGAAGAGACACTGCTATATCCACAATCAATTTCCTGATGCTACTCTGTAAAGAAATATTTTTCCTTCACTACAGTTTCAATATGCTGAATCCTCTGACCTTCCCTTATGTGATAAAGGATACATGAAATAAAAATGCAATGTTTTTTTTTTCAAATCTAATTTTAGTATAGTACATTTATAGCCAAAGAATTTAGCACTACATGGGTGCATGTGTCTTACCCTAAATTTGAAAGGGACAGATGCCATGCAGTTCAGTACCTCCACACATAATATCCCTGTACCAACCTAATAGGCTGTTGTTACCTTAATGGAGAGACCTAGTAATGTTAAGTCAGTTTAAATATCTTCTTTTATAACTTAACCCACATTGGTACTTGAGGTACATAAATCTTTGCTAAAGTTAAGGGTCTACTTGGTACTTGACATAAACTCTTTCATTTCTTACCTGGCTCTGTGTCACAGAGGAATGAAGCCCTGCATATGACCAAGATGGCTTGGGCTTGACCACCAGCTCTGGCACTGGAACAGCTGGGGTGATAAGGATGTGAGTGTGCATCTGCAGACAGCATTCCCACTCTGGGAAGAGTGAGGGAGGTGGTTCTGGCTCGGTGGTTGGGTTACTTCTAGAAAGGGCACTCTGTATTATGACTGCCATGCACAGTTCTGTCAAGCATACTCTACTCCTCTGTGAGCACCCCAGATGGGGAAGTCACTGTGCAGATACAGGCTTCCTGCAGCAGGGCTTTCCAGATGGGGAAGTCAGTGTGCAGATATAAGTTTCCTGCAGCATGGTATTCCAGATGGGGAAGTCAGTATGCAGATATAGGCTTCCTGCAGCAGGGCATCCCAGATGGGGATGTCAGTGTGCAGTTACAGGCTTCCTGCAGAAGGGCACCCCAGATAGGAAGTCAGTGTGCAGATACATGCTTCCTCCAGCGGGCACCCTAGACAGGGAAGTCAATGTGCAGATACAAGCTACCTGCAGCAGGGCTTTCCAGATGGGGAAGTCAGTGTGCAGATACAAACTATCTGCAGTAGGGCACTCCAGATGGGGAAGTCAGTGTGCAGATACAGGCTACTTGCAGCAGGGCACCCCAGAAAGGGATGTCAGTGAATGGATACAGGCTTCCTGCAGAAGGTCACCCCAGATGGGGATATTAGTGTGCAGTTACAGGATTCCTGTGGCAGGGCACCCCAGATGGGGAAGTTAATGTGCAGATAGATGCTTCCTGCAGGAGGCAGCACTGAGAGGAGCAGTCACAGGAAGGGGTATAGCTCCAAAGGACAGGGTAGGACTCTGTATCAAATATAAAAGCTGGACCTTCCCTACCACCTGACTTTCATCACAGGAGGAATGAGTGGGCTGATTAGCCACCCCAGACTGGGTAATGGGATTCTCACCTCACTTGTTTTTCTTTTATAACCACACCAGATTTACAAAATAATCATTAAAAAGTAGATTTATGGTATCCTCAGGCTTAAACACCAAACACCTTTAAGTTGTACTACAGAAGACAAACATGCTACCAATCCTCCAAAGGGAAACCGAAACTTCATACTCATCTACGTACATAGCTACAAAATACCTCGCCTCAAATACTGCCCACATCTGTTGTCTTCCAAAAAACTAACCCTTATACTATAGTTTAACTGCACCTCAGAACTACACACTTTGATATGCCAACCATATTCATCAGAACGTTTTACTAAAGCATCCTCTTGATAGAACACACTACTGATTATCATTAGAAACTCTGCACCTGTCTTGTACTTCAAAACCAGCACTGCAGCATACTGCCTAAATGAGGCTATGCACGCACTGCCTAATTATTATCTACAGCTAGGTAACATTCCTAGTAAAACAAAATCTGTAGACTTATGCTTTTTTTCTGGGTGTTTCTTCTCATTTTGCAGTAGTCGTCTTTTTGAACTATTTTGCTAAACAGTAACAACCATGTTTTTTCTTTATATGGTGGATAGTTTGTTTTCCTGTATTTATGAACTTTCATACATTGCAACAGCCCACAAATGAAAAAGAGCCCTTCACTCCAGAGCATGTATGTTCAATGACAAAATACTTTTTTTTTTTGTGAGGGTCAAAACCTACCCCTCTTGTCTTGTGCTGTATCCCTTTCCTGCTTAACATACATACTTTATAGAATGTTATATCGGAAACAGCATACAGATATGAACCAGCTGATCTGGAAACGGACTGTATAGTCATTTGGTATACACAACGTGATGTTGAGAAAATGACGTTCATCATTCTTTTCTGGGCTACTTCAGAATGTCAGCTTGAACTCAGTGCACCCCTGCTCTTCTGAACGTGCCTAGTGATGGAACCTGTTTGGGATTTATCATTTCATAACTAAGCTGGTACACTGATATGTGAAAACTAGTTTTATCTACGAGTCATGGAGTTGTCTTCAAATTATAAATGAGGACTGCAAAATGAAAACATTTCTGAAATAAAACCCAAAATGTGAACGTCAACAACTTGTGCCAAATAGAAAGAATTCCAGAATGGTGCCAGAGGTACCTGCACTCCTCTTAACTAAAATCATCAACTCTGAAATTGCTGGTTTTGGGGGGGAAAGGATTTATCTCGGTAGCACCTTTTGTTTTTGCAAAAATGTGATACTCCTTTATTTATTTGTATTTGTTTACCGGGACAGTCCACTGGGCCATAGTGAGCCCATTTTCAGTGGAGGCCCAGAAAGAAAAGCTCCACACTAAAATACACAACACACAATACACACAATATACATAAAACACACAACATACAATACATTCAGTACAACAAGCAGCATGATCAGTACATACAATGCACACGTAGCAGCTGATAATAAAACTGGCATGGTGAAATTCTGAATACAATGATAGATTATAATATCGAGGATAAAGTGGTTTACACAACTGGAATATCACAAGCTAGGATATAACAAATTAGGATAATTAAGTTACCCATGTGAGTATCTTGGGTTCTTGCTACATGGTCTGAACAATTAACACTTATAAAGTCCTAAGCTTAAGTACAGGTGACCAAATATTGTAGATAGTGCCAGCACTGTAGTTAAATAAGTGTTTGAGATTTAGAGAGTAATAACAGAGTGGTAATTAGAGAAGGTGTAGAGTTGTAGTAGAAGAGGGAGTCAGGTTATGGGAAGTGCAGTTTTGGCACATGTGCAATGCCATAGACAGGTAAGGTGTTGTCTCAGGGATTTCTTAAAGAGAACTGCACTGCTGGTAGACCTGATGGATGGTGGGAGGGTGTTCCATAGTTTTGCAATAATAAAGGAGTACAGCATCTGGCCAGCTGAAAGGTTTGTTCTTCCTATGTTCAGGAGCACTTGATTACTGGATCGGAGATTTCCATTTGGATGATACTGAGTAAGAAGAGAAGAAAGGGCAGGGCAGTTTGATTGTGTGCAGTGGTTAATTGAATGTATGTAACATGTTGTGGGAGTTCCAACCAATTTAGCAGGCATAATAAGGGCAGATTAAGTGTATCCTGGGCCCCTTCCCCTCACATTCACTTATTTATTTATTTTTTAAGGACCATATGTAAATCCACGAACTCTTGGCTTCATTGTCCTGATTTTACATATATACATACGTACACACTTGTGTATACAGTTGATTTCTTATGCATACCTTTTATATATGTGCTTTGGTACTGTTTGTCTGCAGAACTGCTCCACTGAGAATGGAAACTTCCCAGCTGAACATTCCTGATTAATAAACAAACACAGCAGATGAAAATGTTTCATTTTAAAATTGAATACTGCACACTCAATTTAAAAATCTGCGACAGGGGACAAAGGCTCAAAAGGAACTTTAAAAAGTTACTCTATCTCACTTAAAAAGTTTACAGAACAATAGTTCTGCATCAGCATGCATTCGACGAACAATAAAAACCATGAAACTGTAATATCTGTCATGGTTGACTGACTGTAATCCTCAGGGATTTAACAGAAAATTAAAAATTTCATGAGAAACCGTGAGAAACATTCTCAGATTCATGCATGCTCCAAGGCGACTGTGTCTTATGACCATATATGCCTTGCAAGTACCCTCTTCTCAGGCTACAACTCCTTTCTCCAAGAGGCTACAGCACTCAAACCTGAAGAAAATTTGTGGGTACCCATTCAGTCATCTAGGTTATGTTTAAAGGAAACATTTATTCAAGGTTAATGAAGACGATGTTTAATGAATTTTAAATGCTCTCCACCCCAACAAGACCTCACAGCCAAAGCCTCCACATGTATATATAGCCTCATTTCTGTTCCAGCTTAAATTTCTGCATCGAAACATCTGTCTCCACCTTCCACAAGTACATCATCTTTATAAACAAGCCCCTGTGACAGACTTCTGGTGTCAATAAAATCTAAAAGTTATTGGCCCTAAAAGTAAAATGAAACCCCCCTCCCCCCCCACACACACACTACAAGTGACCTCAAAGGGGCAAATGAGCTAAAGTGATGGAAAAATATAAAAAGTCAAAATATAAATTAGAAATTGCTACAACATCCAAGGATAAGAAGACAGCATTCTTTAACAGAATCAGGAATCTTAGAAATGATACTCAGGAATGCACTGAGTTTACATCCAATATAACAACCCACTCTGACCCTGAGGAAATCACATAATACTAGATGGCAGGTTTAGCTCCACTTCTTTCTTCCACCTCAAGTTTTCCCTTTCCACACAATTCAGTCATCACCACACCTATGATTACTGCCACGCAAGTCATAGAAATCCTCTTCAAAGCTATGAATACTAAATCTATGGGACTGTCAACATAATGGACTGCTTCCATGTCAGTATGAAACACTGTCTCACTGACACCACCCCAAGGCCAGCCCTATCCCGGATGCTGGGAATTGCAGACCATTTAGCCTTTACTAGTATCATTATAAAATAAATGTACAATCATGGAACTTAAGGACGAGACACCTTAAACTATTCCTATATCATGAAATCTGTGTAACACAGACTGATATTGTTAAAATGTCTTTATTTGCATTCAATCATTCTGCTGAAGGAATTATTTAAAATGTGTAAAACATTATCAGGTTATGACATGGGGTAATAAGAAAAATGGTATGGAGACTACAAGGGAAAACCCGGAGGACCAAAAAGTTCTTTTACAACTAGGGATTACCCATAAAGGAACTGTTATAAGACAGACAGCACACAAGTAAGCCATATAACTTATTCTGTTGGAAACAAGTTAGATTACAGAAGACATGCACTTGGTGTAAACACTGTTATTGTTAGTGAGGTAGCAAACTGAGAAGAACGTATATCCTGCAGCCTTGTGACCAAGTGCTGTAACATCCAGTTGAAAACTGTGGTATACTCAGCCCATCACTTATTATCAGAATTTTTAGTCAGACCTAAAAACAAAATTTTGTGTCCAGTAGGTTTTACTTGGTTAAAAAAACAATGAAATAAAAACTAAATTAATGAACGAATGCATAATTAAAAACAGAACTGCATTAAATACTAAAGAAATTTAAAAAAGGGTATGGAATGCTTTGGAAATGTTCAAGAAAAAACAGGGACTTTGGAAGCAGTCTATGGTGAAGTGAAGAATTCTGTCCACGTCCTCCTCTGACAGTGTATGAAGGAAGCAGTCATCCAGACAGAGGTAGATGCAAATGCTCTTTCTTCTGCAGTACGCTATTACTAGTGCCAATCACTTAGTAAAACCCTGGATGCAGCAGCCAATCTAAATGGCAAAGAGGTGAACGGGGAGCAGTGTGAGCCCCAGTGTCGAACCTGAGGGAGCTCCTGTATGCCTAATAAATGTGAAGGTAGGCATCCTTGATATCCAAAGTGACTATCACGGTGGAGAGGAAACAGGAGTACATGACCTATAATGTCAACATTCTGAATTTAGGGACTTTGAGGTACGTACTGAGTTTTGAAAGATTCAGGATGGGTCTCCACAATCCTTCATTATGGGCAACAGAAATAGCCTTGAATACAGCCCCTTGTTGTGTTTTGTTTCTATTTTGAGAAAAGATTCTATTACCTCTAGTGGTAGACATGTTTGCAGAATATGGGGAAACTAAATACACTTGGCCTTTTCTCACTGTGGGGAAAACCTGTCAGTTGTGGTTTCTATATGACCTTCAGTTTGAAACCCTGAGAAATTATTTACAGAACCCATTCGTCCTTTCAGAAAAACGGGAGGGGGTGAAAAACCTCACAGTCATGGATGATCTCTAGTTGTAAAAGACCATTTCAGTCCTCCAGCTTTTACAATGCAGTCTCCATGCCATTTTTCTTATAACGGCTTTTCTCCCTTTCACTTGCATACCTTCTCCTTGCCTGCAACAGTAAAAACCACATTTAGAGAGGGCCATCCTTGTTTACCTGGGCAAAGGGGGATGAAACAGCTGATTCACACTCTGCACTCTTGTCCCCTTCCTCCATTTTCCTAAATTCTCTAGTGGAGTCACAAAGAAGAGCTCCTTGTCTGGTGGTACAAACCAGTAAGGCTGTGTGTCTACACGGAGTGCTTTGCCACCTGAATTGCACTTTGGGTGAGCTCTAGTAATTTTACCTTCAGATCCCCATCAACCATCTCGCCATTCTTCTTCGTAAATTGATCTAGAAAGCCAGTTTGGTATTTGGTCATATGTGTCTGACAATATATGACCCTGAAGAACAGACTGGCAGATGCATATACAGTCTTGTCAAATCAGTGTAGCACTCTACTTTTCTTGTGATTTGGGACAGTACTAGGACAGGAAACAATATGGACCCCTTCTCCAAACCCAGACACCACTGCTCAATCAGCCACAGGATTCTTACAGAAAAATTTGTGGTCCTCCTACACTCTGTAGAACCTGTCAGGTTTCTTGGGGGCAGGGGGCTGACAGTTAAGTTCCTCAGAAGCTACCAGAAAAGCAATCTTCTCAAAAAAAATATCCACAGGTTAGAGGAATCCAGGCTTAATAAGTTGAAGTACCTTTTCTATGCATCTGATGCCTCACTGACTTCCAATCAGAAGTACTCATTCAGCCTACAAAGTATGATATTTTCTCTTTTGGTGAGACAGAGGAAACATTGGCTTCTGTGCAAGTGTCATATCCTAAGGGGCTAAAGAATTTTGGGAGAAGTAATCCAAATCTCTCTTCCAACTCTCCTGGGAGGCATCTGCTACATTTTCAGGAGAGAGCTGCTTCATCCTTTTACCAGATGGGATTCCAAACAAACAGGGATCAAAACTTGGCTGCTGTTCTCTAACGCCTGAAGAAAAACCTCAGCCAAGGAGATACACTGTTCAGGAACAGCCTGAGGAAGGCTGGGAAGTAAAAACCAGCTGGATGTCTGTGCACTAGACAGCCACATGGAACCCAATGTAGAGGATCTGTATATCAACTTCTGACTCCTTTTATTTGGTATGTCCACCATGGAGGTCTCAATATGTGAAGAGGATTCTCAGACTTCCACTCACATCCAGCTTATGTCCTCCCTTACCAGCGCAGTGGGTTGTCCATCCTTCCCTTCTGAGATTATGAAGTTGTCTTTGGCAACAGAAGTCCGTGATGGGATGTCTACTCTGAAAGTTGAACTATAGTTATAGACATGCATGTTTGCTGTAACAGCTTCATAAGTGGCTTTGTTGGAGGCCTATGGAATCTGAGATGTACCATCCTGGAACTTCCAAAGCACCTCACTAGTTTTTACATCCTTGAGCCATGACTTGATATCAGATGCTGGTTTGCATCACCAGCATTCCTTTCTGCCTATTTTTGTAGATTGCTTCCTTTTTCAAGGGACGTTGAAAGACAATGACAAACTTCTAGATGACATGACAGACCAGTTGTAGGCCTCAAACTTTTTCAGATCCAAGTAAGGAATACTGCCTACTTCTCAGAGTTTTAGGGGTAAATCCCTAACAGAATCTACTGTCCTGCCCAATGTGCTCCAAAGCTGAACAAAATACGCAAGTATAAAAGCCTTTGTGGGAAATATGCTTGTCACAAGAACATCTACTTTTCTTATAAACTGACACTACTTAACAGGTACTTGGGTATCTGACTAGATAGTACAAACCTGCTTAAATATCACCCACTAACACAAAATTAACAACAGGTAAATTCTTAAGTTCTTACCTGTTTTGAACTTAAGAGCAGGCCGAATAAAGCTGGGCTTCAGATAGAATGAGATTGATGTATATGCTGAAAACTGCATCAAAAAGGAAGTAAAATGTCATGGGTAGAAGCTATTTTTACAGTAGGACTGTTCTGGCATCCCCTTGAAGAATGGACATGTTCCACACCTGGACAGAAAAGTATACTGAGCTCTGGAAGTCGTACTGGATGTCAAGCCTTAAATGGCTTTAGTCCCAGTAGTCAGGATTACTGCATCAGTGATCTAATTAAAGAACATCATGACAATTTAACAGAGGATCTGTTTTGAGTGTTGTATTTTGAAACATTCTTAACGGACTGCTGAGCCACACAAGATTCTCTGGTTTCAGTACTTGAGCACTGATTTTGTTTTCCAGAAGATTTTTTTTTTCTTGCTTGGTATTTCTGTATTTTGATGAGGATTGTTTTGAGCGGCTCTTCTGTTGTTCTTCTTCTGCAATCTAAGTCCCAACGCCAGGTGCATTTGCTTCTTTTAAGAGTTATGTCCCCCAAAAATTATAACACACCCAGGGACAATGCCAACGGCACGTTGATTACTGCTTAGATGAAGTTAAACCCATTTTTTATAACATCTCATTAGAGTAATCATAACTCAATACCATAGCATTAATTTACAGAATTGATGAATGAATGTGGTGCAGCAAAGCTCAAACCAGCTGTATTAAGCTGCTATTTGCAGCTCTCAGGCAGACCTGGGGGCACTCTGAGTTACCTACCTTCTGCTTCAGCAGAGCGCAAACTCCTTCACTGCAGAAATCACTTCGTACAGACAGAGGCAGATTCTATAAAACAAAATCTAGTACTAAACAATAGGCTGCAAATGTAAAGTGTTGGTACCTTGTAAAAATTAATTCAACCTATTTCACTACTGTGCACCAGCCCTGTTGATGGTAAATTAAATTTCATTCACAGTATGTCTTTTCCACTGTTTTATCTCAACAGAAAAACAGATTTCATGAGCAGTGATATGGTGACATTATGCCTTTTCAGAGTTGAACATCAGAAACAAAAAGATGCAATTAGTGAATGTAGCTAACAATAACTGTGTAATTTTGTTTACATGACTGACGTATACCTTCTGTCATCTGAAAAGCTAATTTTAGAAGTGAATAAACGATTTTATCAAGCTGAAACGTGAAGCACAACTCGGCAGCAAACGTTACACCATATTGAGTGCCTCCCCTTCCTTGGGTGGTTTCTAACTATGTGAATATCTTCAGACTTCATTATGCAAGATAATTAACTGAATGTGCTCAGAGAATCTGTCAGCATTGAAGTAATTCTGTTGTAGCAATATTAAAGTATTTCTTTTGGTTTGAATGAAAATATACAGATTGCCATTGTACTAATTAAAATTCATTTTTGTTTGTTTGAATAAAAACACGATCTTTAGTTTGCAATAATGTGTAGAAATATGTTGCCTGTGATCTTTGGTGTGCAATAATGTGACTATTAATGTGGCTGTGTAGTGCTTACTAATAATTCTATTTGTAAAGGGGTGCAACCCCCCACACACACAATATAATATGGGAAATTTACCAACTCATTAACAGCAAGACTTTCTGCAGCAGTTAATGTGCCTATGAACTCTGAAATCTAGTTACATCAGCAAGCAGCATCAATGGACTCGTTATGAATCAAGTGAGAATAAGAAAGAAAGTAAGTTTCAATTTAATAGCGTACTAAGCCAGTGATGGAATCAGAAATAAACAGGACAAGACGTGCATGTAAATAGACAGTACCTGTATTCTTTTATTACTGCATCATATAAGCTCAGTGCAGCTGGATCCAAGTTTTAAGTAAAAGGGGACTGAAGAAATGAGTATACGATACACGCACTTTGCTCAAGCTACAAGAGCAGATGGCAGCACAATTGTATATCAGTTAGTTTTGCTGACTCGCAGTGCTTGCTTTTACAGCCTGATTCTCATCTGCTGGGCCGAGTGTGCAGTATCTGTAAGTAATCCTTCCAGTGTCTACCTGGACTTTTGCTGGATGCTCTGGGTTCCTCTAACATTGCAGAAACCTGCTGTAGGCGAGCTGGCAGTCCTCCAAACAGTCCACATGCATACTTGCCATGTTTCAGTAAGTGTATCTGTTTGTGTCCTGTAATAGTCTGGCATCCCATTCAGGACTACTTCCTCTGCCATGTGCCCACTGAGTGTGAGAATAAGCCCTAGCTCACCCATGTCCCTGAAACTGAATAAGTAGAATGAATGCAGGAGCAACACGTGGGACTCTTTGCATATATATAAAGGGAGGTGCAGACAGGAGTAAAACAATAGAAAATATGAGAGAGGGAAGTATGCAGTGGTTTAATGGTGACTAAGCTAAGTGCAAAAGAAGCTCCAGACCAAACCATAGTAAAATGCAGTATTAAAATGCATCAAAAACTAATAAGTTTAAGTAAAACTTGTAGTTGTCACGGCATATATGAAAGCCAGAAAAGATTTGAAAAAACAGGGATGAACTGGTAATGCAATGGTGAATGTTTGTATGTTGGACAAAGCATATACATATAGTAGTATAAAGCAGCTGCTTGTAGATGGGAAGGACTAAGTCCTCTCTTCACCAAAAATGGTTAAAGATGAGACTAAATGCTTGTGCTGACATCTCACAGCAGACACCAGTCACCCACTAGCTGAAAGGAATTCATGCTCCCATTAAATTACAAGAACTTTCTTACTGTGAGACAAAGTACGATACCCTGACAGCCCTGCTGGCTAAAGACATGTTACCGCTAATCTCAAACTTGTGTTGCTGCACTGTGACTGAACACACTAGTGGGCACACTAGTAAAAAGTGTGCCGTGGTACAGTATTCACTGTATGTGAGTGGATACAACAAGAAGAGTGCATTCCTGTGGTATGTTTTCAGAAAAGGAAAGGACCAGCTAGGCTGAAAACAGTTGCAAAATGCACAGACAGATAGCCGCCAGCACCTTAATGTTTCAAGTTATCACTAGCACATACTAAAAAAGTAGCCGACATGTCAAGAGAACATGTCATAGCCAGGATGTGTTACCATTCCACATGTCATTGCTAAGATAACATGGAGTCATTTAAGACATAAAGAGAACAAATATGAGTATTTTAAAAGGAAATACCTGCAAATATATAAATAAACATGATTCCCCCAGTTAATAATTCAGTTGGATGTCTGGGTATGTGTGTGTATAGATATATATTTATGTATGTATATGAATGATATCTCTCTCTCTCTCTCTATATATATATATATATATATATATATATATATATATATATATATATATAGGTATACACACACGTACACACACACGTACACACACACACACACACACACACACACACACACACACACACACACACACACCGATTCATGAGTATAGCTGAAAACACTCACAATTTTAATAACATATTCTGAAACTAATACAAATAAAGATGAAATTAAAACTTAAACCTGCTGCCACGATTAAAAGACTCTGTTTTCACAATACATCAAGGAACAAAGAAGACCCAAAGCCTTTTAAACCTGAAAAGTTAAAAATTAACTGCTGTCGACAGCTAATGGTGGCAAGTATAGGGCAATTAATTATGCTCAGCATGGTAATATTTGCATATGTCTGAGTCAGTGTTTTTGTTAGCACTTGAGCTGTAGTAAGGGACACTATGTTTTGCTTGCACAAGATAATTTCTACAAACACTTAAGGTGGTTGGGATAAGTTACGGGCACAGAATATGTAAAACTACAAAGGAAAATTGTTGCCAGAGCAACTGTATTATTCCAAAGCAATACAACTTCTGTTTAAAAGGTGGTTTGAAAGCAATGCTAGGCATGGCAAATGAACACAGAACCGAAAGAACAATGCCTTCATTTGATATTAAATACTATCAAAAATATTAACTCCAATAACTGCAGACTGAACCAGCTTTTTGCTATGCTTGTTACAGAAGACACATTATTAGAATATATTTATGAAGAACAAAATTCACAGGGAATCACGTCTCAAAATTCTAAAAAGCATAGGAAGTTATAAATCATTATGACACTGCATGATTAAGTGAACTTAGAACCAGTCGGATGTATAATTGCCACATGTTTACATTTTTCATAAACTTCTAAGACTGTTTCTCAAAAGTTTCCATTACTACAGTTCTACGGTGCTCCGCTTTATAATACCTTTAACTGATGGTGCATACGTATGTAAATTCAATAATGGAAGGCAGAAAGTCTAAGAAAAACAGCACTCAATGTTTATGCTTTGTATAGAAAGTGAACTGACATCCTCTAGATACTTTCTGTCAGAGGTAACGACAGACGTGTCCTCGGCTCCCAGGGTGTCTGACAGAACTGCTGGCTCCTTAAAAATGGAAAATGAAATTAGCAATCAGTATCCTTGTCAGTGCCAAGCTTTTCAATAGCCTGTGTGCTTCGGCTTTGAAGACAAACGTATTATCATTAATGGTATATAAGAACATTAAATGCAAGTGGAAATGATCCCTATAAGGTAGGACATTGTGAGAAATGGCTTGCAACAATAATTGGGTCTTGTCCTCACTAATTAACTGTTTTCAGGTATTATCAGAATGCTTAACCACCATGTTCCAATGCCTCCCCCCCAGGAAGATATGGAAGCTAGAGGGAAATTAGAATGCTGATCAAAAACAAACACATTAATTACATTCACAGATTTAATTAGTAACTGATAAACAGGTAAATCTGCTGAAGCAATGAGTCACAAAGGCACCGAATCATAGTTCCATCTCATTCTGCCTACAAACAGTATGCATACAATGCTAAAGAAAACACCTACATTTCTGCCACTCCCAAGCTGATTTAACATAAACAAGTACATGCACTTTGAAATACTGATTTTTAATCCTGAACATTATTCTTATATTAACTAAGTCTTCTAATCAGAAATAACAGTTTATGTTTGTGACTGGTGTGTTTACTGTCACCGTTAGCACTAACATGCCCCTCATCTCAGTTTTTAATTTATTTTCTGCTCATTTTTCATAACAGTACAAACCAAGAGTAAAAAAAGACAAGAGCGCCACAGCACGTATCAACAGAGAACTGCTAATACACTCTGTCTTAATTCTAAGCAAAGTACTGGGAAATTTAATGTCAGTATTTCAAGGATAATGGTTAAGCACCCTTCCAAAAAATCTTACAAATCATACATAATCACAGATTTAAAACATGAAGAACTGCAGAGAATCCTGGATTACTTGAACTGCAAGTATGCATTTTTAATCTTCAATTTTGGAAATTATCTAACACTATCTCTGTTCATATATTCTTAATTACCATGTCTCTGCTTCTATGACTTATGGATCTGGACCTCTAAGTTCTGTGCATCTTCTGAAGAATAGCTGTTGTTGCTCAAACTTTATCTATTTGATAAATGTATCCACTTACTTATCAAATGATTCTGGTGTATTAAAAACTTGTGTGCATAATAAAGAAATTCAGGTGAATAGATATACACACATTAAGAGTATGCATGCTAGACATTTTTTTTGTGGAATAGTTAAGGCACAATTCTTACGAATAAGTAGGTTAAATACTGCTGATGACAAATGTATTGAACAGATAGAACAATTAGTGGATAATTTTATTAGTAGAGGGTACAATAAAGATTTAATACTAAGAATAATGAAAACAGAAGGTCAACAGCCCCTCCTTTTTTAGTGATAAATCAGTAAATATGACATCTGTTATACGTAGTAATGATAAAACATCAAGGATACGTTATGTATAGGGTTGCCAGCTGTCTGGTTTTTGACCGGACTGTCCGGTTTTCTGAAAAATTGTCCGGTTACAAATTTCATTCAAAACCGGACATGTGAAGTTCGGGTTTTGAATGAGGCAAAACTTTTGTTTGACTCAAGTTGATAAAGTAAGGAAGAGTCTGTTGCTGCAGATGAAAACGAGTCATTGATCATGGACTAAGGGTAGCCAAGACATACCAGAGGGTAGCCTGCGGACCAGTGCTGGACGACGGAGGGATCTTGCTTACTGTCCATGCATAGTTGTAAAAGCAAAAATAGGAGGGGCCTTTCGTAGTAAAACTACACTTCCCAAAATACCACGTCCATGCGTCGTATTTCAAGGTTTGATTCTGGTTGTCATATGACTTAGTATGTAGCAGAATGGAGGAAGTAGTACCAGAGGTAAGCACTGTTTCAGCAAATGTTTCTTATGTATTAGGCAGTAGTCAGTTAAAGCAAGAAATAATTTTGTAGTCTGTAAATATAATGCAGTGAGCATTGTACATCTGCATGTATATTTATTTGTAGTAACATGGTTTAATTTAAGTACTGACTGAGACTTGCTCAGAGCAGGCTGAACATGTACATTTGTACATGAGGTAAATGCAGTTAATACTTGTATAGTGTATAGATTCCGCTTATTGTGCTTGCTTCTCTATTTTGATTAAAAAGCGATTGCATTTTCGTAGTTGGTTTTATTATGTTCACATTATAGAGAACTGTCTGAAGTTGTGTCTCTGTATGTGTGTGGGTATGAATTACAAAATCAAAACGGATGCATTATATAGGTAGTTAATATGTTATTCTGAGCATGTCGCTTCAAAAGATTGTTAGTTCATCGGGATGTTTCTACACGACGGAATCATGGAAATCGGGCTCATCCCGCTTATTGTGCTTGCTTCTCTATTTTGATTAAAAAGCGATTGCATTTTCGTAGTTGGTTTTATTATGTTCACATTATAGAGAACTGTCTGAAGTTGTGTCTCTGTATGTGTGTGGGTATGAATTACAAAATCAAAACGGATGCATTATATAGGTAGTTAATATGTTATTCTGAGCATGTCGCTTCAAAAGACTGTTAGTTCATCGGGATGTTTCTACACAACGGAATCATGGAAATCGGGCTCATCCCGGAGTTTACAACCAAAAGTCTACACGGCAAACGTATTATTTAAATGTTATTAATGGCTACATATTTGCCATATATATTGATGGTGTGAACTGTTTAAGTACCACTTGCAGAAGAATCATGGCTTCATGAAGGTGGTCTAGAAATTGTTAACTTGGATAGAAGAAAAGACATGCTTATTGGATAAGCGAGGTGCACGCTTGCTCATAGCTCTTAATATTGTCACAGTAAAACTCAAAAGTTAAAACAAAGTTCAACAATCATGGTACATTTATTTAGTTGTGCTATTTACTCAGATAACAGCTAGAATACAGGTGTTTGTATTATCTTGAATCTTATGAAAACAATAAAACATTTTTAGTGCATTTTTAGTGATGCTTGGTTATCTCAATGTTAACTGCCATGCTACAAATCAGAAATTTTAATGAGGGAAAGGACAAACCTCTAAAGGCAAGGTAAGGACACCTGGGGGGGGGTTATGATTTTGGTATACTTGAAAATGATTCTGTTTGCATTGTCTAAAAGCTTTTTATATAATTGTCTGATATCACTTTGCTTAATTATCTCATACTGATTTATGCTTGCACATGACGTGGCAGCATATATTATCACACTTAGTTTTGTGCTAACACTATATCACTTTTTTACATTCCTGCATATACTATGTCAGCTCCATTCTGCCATAGATCATTCTCACACTAGGCCATAAAGTAAATTGCAACAGTCCTGTAGCATACTTTATGTTAACATCAACCGTTTTCCCCTGTACAATACTAAAAATGTGTCCACATGTCCAAAGTTCACTGTAAATTGAACAGAAATCAAACAGCTTTCAAACGAATATCTCTAATTATAATAGTAACACTAATTCTATTGCTGTGGTATAAACTGATTACCTTGGACAGCTACCCAGGCACAATATTAATCGCCATATTCGGCAGTCATAATTATGTACTCCAGTTTTGTTATAATAGTATATGCCTTCCTCAAATGTACTCTTGTTTCTTCCATTGTCATATGAGTCATTAGCGAGCACATGCATGGGCTCATAAATGTCTACGCATATGTACAGCAGGTAATCTGGCATTGTGGAATGCACTTTCATGGTGCATTATAATTAGTTTAAAGGTTATATTGTGTGAGTAGAGCTCATATTTAATTTTGAACTAGTGATAAAAGTATACTCTCCTACTAACAACGTGGAAACTTAATATAGATCATTTCACTGCATAAATGAATAAACCAGAAATGTATATGCAAATATTTTTACTGTGCTGGGGCACCCCTCCCCCGTTCATAGTAGCATCATCCAAACCCATTAGCTTTTAGAGTGGGAACTTGTGTAGGCTTCAAATGTCTTTGTAACGTATGGGTCGTTTCTTGTTGCTGTTTGCTAAGGTGGGCATACTTGTAATGGCATGGGGCCAGTGTATAAATCCATTTATTTATTTTTCCAGGAGCAGTTAAATTAGTGATCGCATATTAGCATAGTCAGAAAATGGGAGTGGGATATTAGTGGCCCTGCTTGCTGTGTAGGGGAGACGCATCGCTGATGCATCATTGACACTGACTGCATAACAGATTGAGGATATTTTGTGGTTCTAGTGCAGTTAGGGTTACCACCTGTCCCACTTTGGGCAGTTGTGTCCTGACAAAAAATATTAAAAATGGTAAATGTCCTATATTTTATGTAATACTTGCATAAAACAGTTATTCTGTATCTAAAATACCTAAATGTTATAAGAAACAGAATAAGCAACTAAAATGCTACAAGAATAAGCTATTATTTACGCAAAAAAGTTAAGTTCTATCCTTTGTACTGACCATGGGTATGTGTCGGCCTGTAAAATCTGATGTTTGTCCCGAAAATGTCCCACTTTGGCCATTTGAAAAGGTGGCAACCCTAAGTGCAGTGCGGCTTACATAGATAAGCATAGTTAATCGGCTGAAAGCAGGCATCTGGAACAGAAAAAAGAGGGCGTTTCCAACGACTGATGTCATGGTGATGTCACAGAATGGGTGGGGCATGGATGGGAGAGGGGGTGGGAAGGGGTGGAGTTATGGGTGATGCGAGGGGTATGACCTTAGTTCGGTTTTAGCCGCAAAGAAAGCTGGCAACCCTAGTTATGTAACAACATATAACAAAATGACTGTAGAAATAGAAAACATTAGTAAAAGGAATTGGCAGATAATGGCTTCTATGTCAGAATTATTAAGCCTATTGGGCAATAGACCATATTTTACATAAAGAAATAGTATGAATTTGAGAAGGCAACTTTGCTACAAGGATTTCAAAGTTCATACTGTAACACCTTTTAAGGGTAAATGTGGAACATTACCATGTTACAGTTGTAGTTGCTGTAAGAATATTTGTAATTTGTTAGTGTTTGAACATCCAACAACTAAATATAAATATGATATTAGGTATCAAGCTACATGTAATACATCACTAGTTGTTTATTTAGGTACATATACAAGATGTACATGCTTCTATGTAGGTAAACGTTCCAGACGATTAAAAGACCGGATAATAGAACACAAGTCTGATATTAGAAGAAGTGTGATAACTAATGCCTTAGCGAGACACGTTAATGACTATGGTGAAACACATACATTCAAATTTAAAGTATTAGAAGTTGTGCATAGAAATATAACAGGTGGTGACATCAATAATAAACTGGACATTGCTGAATATAAGTGGATAACCAGGTTAGATGCTGACAAATTTCCTGGTTTAAATAATATGGTAACTATAAAACCCTATTTAGTGGAGAAACAAATGCAATATAAGTAATACATTCTTTAATATTGTATAATATATTTAAATATATGTTCATACAGACACTTAAAATTTGACATACATATTTTTATATGTTTTATTGCATATTTTATGTGTTTTGTATAATAATTACATGAGCGATTTTATTGCCTGGCTGTATCATGTGCTATTATGCTCTAGAAGGTGTATAATGAGATGTAATTTTAAAATTTGATGTTGATAACTGAAGAAGGGTGTATCCCGAAAGCTTTTATCTTCTTAATAAATTAAGCATTTCTAGTACTGTGAACTTTGTTTTTTAAGTAACGTCATTGTGTTCTTGGTGGTTTGCTGCAGTTAACTCGTTTACCTGCTTTAGCTGATGAATTTCCAGTTACCCATCCAATCGTCCAAACTGCGGTTAAATAGGGCTGACGATGGGCTTTGTTTCACATGAATAGGAAGTTTGTTCCAAAGGTGGGGCAAACTCTGTAAGACAAATCCGTCTCTCAAGCAAGTTCAGTTGATGTCACATACCAGGTTAAGGACCTTTGAGCGAGTGACCCGTGTGCCATTTGACTTGCAAATGTGCAGCATTTCCATCAAAGCAGGGTCAGAGATTGCTCTACATGCAAGGCATAGGTCAGCTCTAAGCAGCCTGCATGACACAAAGTAAAGTGACAATGATTTCAGTCTGTCCGCATAAGACAGATTTTAAACACCCTGAATTTTCCTCATAACGAACCTTTGCAGTCTCTCCAATTGCTGCAGGTGTTTGGAAAAGAACATACCACAGGGAGCGTTGTACAGTATTATTGCCCTGATGAGGGAAGAGTACAGGGGGTTATAACCTCTTTTTTTCCTGGAGGCAATGCCCTTACTTATGAGATGAGCAATATAAAGTGCCCTTCTTACCACTGTGGAGACATGGTGATCGAAGTTAAGGTTGCTGTCAACCTGAGTGCCCAGATCTCTCACCACTGACAGAGTGCTTAGAGTATTGCTATTGATGTGGTAGTCTGCAGACCAGGATCTCTCACCACTGACAGTGTGCTTAGGGTATTGCTATTGATGGGGTAGTTTGTAGGCCCAGATCTCCTATCACTGACAGTGTGCTTAGGGTATTGCTACTGATGTGGTAGTCTGCAGGCCCAGATCTCTCAACACTGACTGTGTTCTTAGGGTATTGCTATTGATGTGGTAGTCTGCAGGCGCAGATCTCTCATCACTGACAGTGTGCTTAGGGTATTGCTATTGATGTGGTAGTTTGCAGGCCCACATCTCTCACCACTGACTGTGTGCTTAGGGTATTGCTACTGATGTGGTAGTCTGCAGGCCCAGATCTCTCACCACTGACTGTGTTTTTAGGGTATTGCTATTGATGTGGTAGTCTGCAGGTGCAGATCTCCCATCACTGACAGTGTGCTTAGGGTATTGCTATTGATGTGGTAGTTTGCAGGCCCAGATCTCTCACCACTGACTGTGTGCTTAGGGTATTGCTACTGATGTGGTAGTCTGCAGGCCCAGATCTCTCACCTCTGACTGTGTGTGGAGGGTATTGCTATTCATGTGGTAGTCTGCAGGCCCAGATCTCTCACCACTGACAGTGTGCTTAGGGTATTGCTATTGATGTGGTAGTCTGCAGGCCCAGATCTTTCATCACGGACAGTGTGCTTACGGTATTGCTATTGATGTGGTAGTTTGCAGACCCAGATCTCTCACCATTGACTGTGTGTGGAGGGCATTGCTATTCATGTGGTAGTCTGCAGGCTCAGATCTCTCACCACTGACAGTGTGCTTAGGGTATTGCTATTGATGTGGTAGTTTGCAGGCCCAGATCTCTCACCACTGACTGTGTGCTTAGGGTATTGCTACTGATGTGGTAGTCTGCAGGTGCAGATCTCCCATCACTGACAGTGTGCTTAGGGTATTGCTATTGATGTGGTAGTTTGCAGGCCCAGATCTCTCACCACTGACTGTGTGCTTAGGGTATTGCTACTGATGTGGTAGTCTGCAGGCTCAGATCTCTCACCACTGACAGTGTGCTTAGGGTATTGCTATTTATGTGGTAGTCTGCAGGCCCAGATCTCTCACCACTGACAGTGTGCTTAGGGTATTGCTATTGATGTGGTAGTCTGCAGGCCCACATCTCTCACCGCTGACAGTTTGCTTAGGGTATTGCTACTGATGTGGTAGTCTGCAGACCAAGATCTCTCACCACTGAAAGTGCGCTTAGGGTATTGCTACTGATGTGGTAGTCTGCAGGCCCAGGTCTCTCACCACTGACAGTGTGCTTAGGGTATTGCTATTGATGCAGTAGTCTGCAGGCCCAGATCTCTCATCACTGACAGTGTGGTTAGGGTACTGCTATTGATGTGGTAGTCTGCAGGCCCAGATCTCTCTCCACTGACAGTGTGCTTAGGGTATTGCTATTGATGTGGTAGTCTGCAGGCCCACATCTCTCACCGCTGACAGTGTGCTTAGGGTACTGCTATTGATGTGGTAGTCAGCAGGCCCAGATCTCTCATCACAGACAGTGTGCTTGGGGTATTCCTACTGATGTGGTAGTTTGCATTCCCAGAGCTCTCACCACTGACTGTGTGCTCAGGGTATTGCTATTGATGTGGTAGTCTGCAGGCCCAGATCTCTCATCACTGACAGTGTGGTTAGGGTACTGCTATTGATGTGGTAGTCTGCAGGCCCAGATCTCTCACCACTGACAGTGTGCTTAGGGTATTGCTATTGATGTGGTAGTCTGCAGGCCCACATCTCTCACCGCTGACAGTGTGCTTAGGGTACTGCTATTGATGTGGTAGTCAGCAGGCCCAGATCTCTCATCACAGACAGTGTGCTTAGGGTATTGCTAATGATGTGGTAGTCTGCAGGAACATCACTCTTGCTGAAGGGGGTGATAATGAATTTTTTTCATTAAGTTTATGACCATAACTTTGGCACCACTCATTAGTCTGCATAAGACCTTCTTGCAGGATGCTGACATTGCTAGGGGTTTTCCACGACTGCTCACAGTTTGCAGTCATCAGCAAACTTTGTCTGCCACAGTCCTTTAGTTTTAGCCTGTACTTGAACAGCAAGGGTCCCAGAACCGATCCCTGTGGAACACCACTGATTATGGGTCTGCTAAAGGAGGTGGAGTCTGATATTTTGACAGTATGGGTTCAATCGGTGAGCCAGTTTGTAACCCACCTGACAATTTATGGGTTGATACACAGCTGGGTGAGTTTATCAATGATGCCTGAGTGGGGAATTGTGTCAAAGACCTTGGCTAAGTCTAGATAGGCCGTATGCACAGATCTGCCCTCGTCTAGGTCTTTGGTGACTGTCTCAAAGAAGTCTACCAAGCTTAAAAGTCTTGATCTCCCCTTGACAAAGCAAAACTGGGTGCGGTCAAGCATTTGGAGATTTCCTATATCCTTGTTAATAAGGTCCATGATTCATTCCATGGTCATGCAGATAAGGCTTGTCAGGCTAATGGGTCTATAGTTCCTGGGGTCCGTGGATGCACCCCCTTTGTGCAAAGAGATGATGGTAGCTGTTTTCCATTCTACTGGAATGAAGCCAGTGCTTAGGCTGTGACTGAAAAGTGTGCGCAATGGTGATGCTAATTCCTGTTTTAACCCATGTAGAACACTGCCTGGGATGTTGTCTGGTCCCATAGAGACTGTTTTTGGCCTTGGATAGGGCATTGAAGAGCTTCTCCTTGGAGAAACTAGGTGGGGGACAAGTGTTTGCGATGTTTTGGGGTATATGTGACAGTGACAGGGAAGTGAAGTTTTCAGTGAACCTGTCAGCCAGTAGGTTTGCTATACCCACAGGTTCTATACATGTAGTACCAGTAACTACAAGTTCAGCATAAATCTGGGCATTACCTTTGAGGTTACAGATGTAACTAAAGAACAGCTTGTGGCTATCCTTAGTTAGGGAAGCTAATTTGGATTTGTAGTTAGCTTTATAGGTTCACAGGTAGGTACTAGGCTATCAGCCCTAGGGCCCATATAAGCCTAGCCAAAAAGGTTCCCTGGCTTTCGCCACCCAAGAAAATTATTTTCATGTGCCCCTGTCCAGCAGTGCTAAATGCCCAGCCAGTCGTCAAGATTTTTCTTAAAGAAGGCCGATGAGGAGCTTTGCTTGACATGAATGGGTGGTTTGTTTCAGAGTAGGGGGGGGGGTCTATCCCTCCAGCATGTTCTGTTTATTGTGGTGACAAGGTTTAGGTACCTGGAGCATGTGGTAAGAAGTGATTGGGATTTCTTTAAGTGTAGCATATCCAACAGTTCTGGGTTTGACATAGCTTTGTATATTAGGCAGAGATCGCCTCTGCGTAGGCGATATGTGACGGAGTAGAGCTAGAGTTTTTTGAGATGATCTGGGTATGGCCTCTGTTTTAGGCCAGTAATCCTCTTAGTGTGGTACTTCTGTGGCCTTTCCAATTGTTGTAGGTGTCTTGTTACATACATGCCAAATGGGGCATTGTACTCTATAATGGGTCTGATGAGGGATGAGTAGAGAGGAACAATGACCTCCTTTTTTCTACAGGAGAACCCTTTTGTGATGAGGTGTGCCATGTAGAAGGATTTCCTGACTACTGTGGTGATGTGGTTATCAAAGGAGAGACTACTGTACACCTGTGTCCTGAGGTCTCATCACACTTTCGGTGTTTAGTGAGCTACCGTCTATATGGTAGTTCATGGGCACCAAGTTGATGACAATGCACTTCTTGGTACTGAGCTTGAAGCCATGACTTTGACATCAAGCATCTGTCTCTATGAGGCCCTTTTGTAGAATGTCTGCATCATTAGGTGATTCTATTATGGCTCCCAGTTTGCAGTCATCTGCAAACTTTGTTATCCTAAGACCTTCTGTGTTGGCCTGCAATTCACAGAAGTAGATGCTGAACAGGAGAGGACCCAGGACCGAACGCTGTGGTACTCCACTCATCACTGGTCTGAAGTCGGACTTGAGTTGGCTACTTTTACTGTGTGGGTTCTGTCAGTGAACCAGCTGGCCACCCATCTTGTGACATAGGGATTTATACCCAGTTTAGTGAGTGTATCTATAATTCTAGAGTGGGGGATGGTATTGAAAGCCTTGGCGAGGTCAAGATAGGCTGTGTGCACTACTTTGCCCTCGTCTACAGCTCTGGTGACTGCTTCAAAGAAGTCAATCAGGTTTAGTAGACATGATCTGTTAAGTAAAATGTAAATAATGACTGCGGAACTTTTCTTCTCGGGTCTCCACTAAAAACAAGCTAAACGCTCAGCTGGACTAACCCAGATAACAAATGTAAAATAAATAAAAAAAATAAATAAAATCTACCTTTTACAAACCTAAACTGAGTGGAGTCCAGGGTTTGGAGGTTACCTATGTCTTTGTTTATTAAATCCAAGATGAAACGTTCCATGGCCTTGCAGACCAGGCTCGTCAGACTAATGGGCAGTGGTGGCACCCCCTTTGTGGAGTGGGATAACCGTCGCTGTGCGCACTCAGTAGGCATATAGCCTGAGGTGAGGCTATGATTCAACATGGGACTTAGGTGGGGTGCCAGTTCATTCTGTAATTCGTGCAGTACGCAGCATGGGATATTTGTCTGATCCCATGGATGCTGTGTTCTTGGCTTTGAAGAGTGCGGTCTTTACTTGTTCATCTGTGACTACATGGACTTTGCATTCTTTCAGTATTAAGATGGGCCCTTTAGAGGGTGAGGGGGGGTAAAGTTAGCACTGAACCTATCTGCCAGAATGTTGGCAATATCGGTTGGTTCTGTATATTTAGTGGCATTGTGCTGTAGCTCAGAGCAGATCTGAGTATTGCCACTGAGAATCTTGACATAGCTGTAGAATGCTTTGTGGTTGTCTTTGGAATCAGTGGCGATTTTATTTTCATAACTAGCTTTGGAGGATTTTATGAGGGATCTCAGCTTCTTGCTGAGGCTGACCAGGGAGTTCCTCCAATCTTGGGATTTTACTCTTTTTTGCAACAGCTTCTTCCTTCTGTTGTAGAGTTTGTTTATAGCAGGAGACCACCAGATTGGCTTCCTTTTTATTTTGGTTCTGTTGGGGATGGCACAATCCATGCACTCGTGTATGTGCCTATACACTGCATTTGTGTAAGATTCAGCAGTCGTACCTCTATTTTCCATCTGCATGGGTGTCGTGAAGTTTGCCACTTCTGTCTTTAGAAACATGACATTGGCTTTGGAGTAGTTTTTGATGGTGGCTTCCTTAATGGGTGGTGGGGGTGGGATATGGATGTCTAGGGTGATTAGCTTGCGTTCGGATCTGACCAGCGAGGAGTTAACCTCTGGCGTGGAACACCGGTTACCCATATTGGTAATGACCAGTCCAGGATATTGCTGCCCCTGGTGGGGGTGTGGACAATCTGATCCAAGGCACTGGAATTTATGAATTCCAGAAAACGTTGAGCGAGTGAGTTGGTACATGAGTAGTTTTCCCAGTTGATGGTGGGGTAGTTGAAATCGCCCATAATTAAGGTATAGGGTTGTACCTTAAGATTTTCCAGTATCTTAAGAAATGAAGAGTGGGAATCCTGGGGCATGGTGGGGGATCTGTAACAAGCTAAAACCTGGATTGCAGTCTTGCTCAGTGTTAGTTGCACTTGGATAATTTCGGATGCATTATGTTGAGGAACTAGCCTGGAAGTGTGGATAACCCTAATGAATATGTACATGTCTCCGCCTTTAGTGTTTTGGTCCAGATATGAATTATAGCCTGGTAATGCAGGGGTGCTCTCTGGAGCCTTGAACCAGGTCTCTGTCACTGCACAGATGTCGATGTTCTCTATTTTAAGGAGTGCCTCAAGTGAATGCATTTTGAGGTTTAGACTTCTAGCACTGAGTAGCATTACCCTCAGATTTTGCTTGCTTGTACTTGTTACAGTGGTGAATTTGGCATTTGAACCTTGCCTAAAAAAGGCACTATAGGGGTGGCAAGAGCCTTAGCCAGTATCCGAAATCCCAAGGTTACAGGTGCAGGCCATCTCTGGCAAAGCATCGTGGTCTGTCGATCATGTCGTCTCAGGCAGGCAGATACTGGATCCCCTTGGAATGACATCAGAAGCTTAGTCAATTGTTGAAGTCAATCATTTTGTCCTTGTACTGTGGTATCATTCTGGGCAATGGCAGGACACTACTCAGGGCTAGGGTCATACCTGCCTGGGCTACAAGATCCGAGAGCTCCTCCATGTCTCTTTTCATGTAGTCCATGGAGATACATCTCAGGTCATTCACACCAACATGGACAATGACAGAGTCATATTTGTACTTGTTGTGGAGTGACCTGAGTGCGTGCATTATGTGGCGGATCCTGGCACCTGACAGGCAGCTGACAGTAACTTTCTCCTTGTTTAGTCTGGTGAGTGGGACATCAGTGTGCCTGACTATAGAGTCATCTATAACTAGTGTGTTAGGTACGTTGTTTTGCCTTATGGCTGAAGTTGAGAGGCACACTGATTTTGTTGGCTATGTGTCATTTGGTTAGTGTTGGGGGGGGTTGCCTGTGTTTCAGCTTGGGAGGTCTCTGTTGCTTGGGCAGATTTTTATTGACAGCCTCTGTGACAGGACTTCATTAGGAGTCTAATTTGCTTGTTTAAGTTGAGGAGGGAGTGTTTCCAGTTTTGATATTGTTCCTTCCTGCTCTTAGACAGCAATTTCTTTCTCCTAATCTACAGCCTATTAATGGCAACTGTCCACCAGGCAGGTTTATTTTTCCTTGAAGCTCTTGTTTTGGTTCTATCAGGTAAGGCAGAGTCAATACAATTGTACAGGTGCTATTATAATGCATTGGTGTACAACTCAGCATAGGTGTCTGTTCTATCAGTGGGGGGAGGGGCTATGAAGCTATTTATGCCATCACATAAGAGATTGTAATTGGCCTCGGAGAAGTTTTTTAGTCTAGTTGTTGCTGGGGGGAGGTCTTGAGTTACAGTTACTTCTGGCAAGACTGATTTGTGGTCAGATCTCACCAAGGATCGCCACACACTGGGGTGGTACAGCAGTCTCCCATGTTGGTGAGCACCAGGTCCAGGATGTTTGAGCTCCTTCAGGGTGTTGTTAACTAGCTGGGTCCAGGAACATGGGTGTACTTCCAAACAATGAAGTACACAAACCTTGAATGGCCAACAATCGAGCCCAAGTCATCAAAAGCCAAAACAATGAAATAACAAAATATTTTTTTTTCCCAAAGGGACAAGCCCCCACCACCACCTCCCCCACCCCTTGGACCCTCCCACAGCCAGTGCTAATTATATATATCAACTCCAAGATTACTCTACGGTGGGGAAAGGGCAATTTCCCTGATCCCCACTGTGAGCAATGTTGCACGGACTTAACACTGGCAGAAGTGATCAAACGAGTTTCGATCACTTCTGCCAGTGTTAAACACATTCAAGATTATAAACATTCGATTACATGGAGTGCTCTCCTACAGAGTTAAGGAACTCTCGGAGAGGTGACTCTGAAACAAAGACTTACAACTCATGTCAGAAGCAGTATTTAACACAGTTGTGAAAGAGGGAAACTGCAGCAGGTACAGTCAAATGCTTTAGCTATATTAATGAGCAGTAATTACTGGCCAGGGTCACTACTGTTAAAGATAGTATTAGCAAGTGCAGAGAGTACCATGAAGACACTACAGCACAAAGACTGTATACCAACTGCGGTTTCAAGTTGTGTAAGACAGTATGTGCTTAGGACAGTATACATGTATGCACAGTCGCATAGCAGGTGTGCGTGAAAGTCACTCTGGGGGTATGCACATACCTGCAGCTTTGAGACCAATGGCTGAATTCTTAGGTAGTCTGAGGAGATGGTTTTTAAGCTAGGATATACTTTCTTCTGTGAAACGTGTTAAAAGAAGATAAAGGAGCATTCAAAGAATATGCTGCGATCTGTAATATTTTGTATTTTATACCCATGACATGCTGCAATGTTTTACAAAAAATGAGATGCACTTCTATAGGACTGCACATATGTTCATGTGCCATTTGTGTATTTAACTGTATACATATTTAAATGAAAAGACCGAAATTCCAGAAATTACAGCTAACCGATGGCTTTATACATGTGGAAGCTGTAGAGATGCTGCTTAATGGACTTAGAACGAGGCAGGAGGCCATGATTATTTTCTGGAACCCAAGGAGCATGGCTGGGTGTGCTTACACATCCTATTACATAACTCAGACAGTTAGAAAATCATGTGGTCACTTGGAGAAAGAATATTCCTCAGGTCCTTTGAGGATGCCTTAGTAATCCACACCCAAGTTGACTAGAAGACTGCCTAACAATCTGAAAAAAATTCTTACACTCCAACCTACAATTTATCAAGATTTTGAAAAGGATGCTGCAATAAAAAAGGAAACCTATAACACAAGCATGGGGTTCTGAATCCTACTCAATCTGGTCCCAAGCATCGTCAGAGCAATGAAATATCACTGCTGAGTATTATGGATGACTTACTGAGAGAGAGAAATAAAAAATATGCCTTACATTGGTTAGCAGTAAGCTCTTACCTGCATTTGAGTCTGCTGACCAAAAGTGGGATCCTTGCCAGAGGTACAGATGCGGTCTGTTTGTCATGTCTGTCTGGTACAGTCCTGCATTATTTTCCTGTTTCATACAAAGGATCCACCGAATAACATACAGGAACAATTCCTGGATTCCTTTCTGCTAATGATGTCACTAAGGGGTTGTTAGTGCTGCTCAGTACCTATGTGCTGCCTTCAGTAACACAAAGGAGAGACAGAACAGAGTATGCTGATGGCACTCAGCTCTGTCTCTCCTTTAATCATATCTCCTTAGAAGCCCTAAAAGTTCTGGAGATGTATCTAGCTGGCATTCTAAATATGATGCGGTGAAAATGAACCCAAAAAAGACCAAAGTGTAGGCTACACGGTGTGAGTTACTAATTCCTCACATTTGGCCAATTATTAATTTGGATTATGTAAAAATTAATCTGGCATCTGCAGTACATGATTCTAGGGACATTCTTGATGATGAGCTGCTTGTAATGATCCAACTGTCAGCCATTGTTTCATCTTATTTTTATCATCTCTGAAACATCTCAACGGTCAAGTCCTTCTTAACAGTAGAAATGATCATACTCCAACAGCTCACACATTAGGCTTTTAGAAATTAAGCTACTTTAATTCCCTTTACCGTCATCTCTACAGATGAAATTCACTGACTGCAGCTTGTGGAGGATGCAGGGACCATAGTAAGAATGATCCATGGCTCTCCAGTGCTCTGCACTTTGTACTGACTTCAAGTACGGCCTAGGATCTACTATAAGTTAGTAATGCATATATGCAAAGCTACACCTGATCTAGAAGCTGATCATATAAAGAATATGATCAGGTTATCTCTCCTGACTGGGAGCCTCTGCTCAGGTTTTAGGACGCTGCTTAAGATTCCTAGAACACACGCTATTTCTCTTAGGCCATGAGATGTTTCCATTTCTGTGCTGGTCCTGTGAAATTTTCCGCTGTGTTGGGTGAACTTCCGCTACTGCTACATTTAAGGAGCATTGTTTTTAGGAAAGTTTTATATGAAAACTAACTTGAGTATCAATATGTTTGTACATTTTTACTAAGCTTATGGCCAAGGAAGACCATCGCGAAGCTCAGAAACGTCACTTAATACTGTGTGAAACTAAAAATGTCCCCCATTAAGTAGACTTTCATTGCATATCTCTGGTGAAAGTTTGTGATCATCTATCCTGTCATCCAGACTGATTTTAAAGGTTGCTAAGGAAGTACTCTGCTTAACTGGTAAGCACAACCAGCCTGTACTAGAAATGGAGAATATGTCAAGACATTTGGTGGTGTTTACCTGGTACTGTAGGTTTAGTCTCAAGAACAGTTATTTGTTTTACCACTGATTCATCCCTCAGGAGTCTGTATGACATTGAGTTGAGGGACAGAGCTTTTAGTTTATTACCGAAGCTAAAGTTATTGAGATCTGAGATACTTCTGGTGCAGAAACGTTGAGGTCTCTCAAGCTGGTTTATGAGCTAAGCCAGGTACATGCCAAAGGGTGCAGTACACTCAATGACATGTTTAATAAGGGATGAACAACATGTGACTACAACTTCTTAGAACATACATAAGATACCACGAGGGATCAGTTATGCAAGGTAGAAGTATTTTCTAGCAACCACAGGGTTTTGGTAGTCAAAGTAGAATCTGTTATCAACATGTGTATCCAAGTTCCTGACCGTGTCGATTGCAATATTATCTACATAGGAAGTACTGAGGTTAGATTTATCAAAGGAAACTATCCTCATTTCTTGGTGTTGAGGGTAAGCCCATGATTAATATACCAAGCATTTGTTTGGTCCATCCCTTGCAGGGGAATTTGAGTATCAAAGTGGGATTAAGTAACTACTACTACTAACTGCACTCATCAACAAATTTGGTACTCCATAGTCCCATGATATCAGAAGTATATACCAAAGAGGAGAGAACCCAATACAGATACTTGTTGGATAACACTGGTGACATTTTTCTATCTACAGAAAAATATCCCTGACCTTAACAGTATGGGTTCTCTCAGACAGCTAATTATTAATCCAGGAAAAAATGTGTCAATAATCCCAGTAAGGGACATAGTGTAAAAGGCCTTGGCAAGGTCCAGGTAAGTTGTGTGGGCTTTGCACCCTTTATACATGGCCTCAATAACCCTTCCAAAGAATTCAACAAGGTTGAACAGGCTTGATCTTCATTTTATAAAGAGGAACTGGTATTTATCTAGGGAAATAAGGTCACCTATATCATTATTAGTTCAGCTATTGTATGTTCTATAGCCTTGCAACTAATACTTGTGAAACTTATGTGTCGACTACCAGTGCAGGAGTGCTAGTAGCTCACTGCCACCTGCTCCATAAAGCAAATGCTCAAACTACGACTAGCTAGTATCCTGCTTGTATACAGCCCTTCCCACTCTCAACTATATACAACTGTATAGCCCTACCCAGACCTACACTCTAACCCTAAAACTCCCAGCCAGTTCTGAACACAAGCCCTCATTCCTTTACCCTAAACCTCCACTCCCCTTCCTAACCCTAAAGTCGCTGATATCTTCTCATACATAAAACTCCAACCCTAAACCTAAATTCCTTGATCACTCCCTAAGCTTGAAACTTCCATCCAGCTCCCTACACTTAAACCCCTTTCCTAATCCCTAAGCCTAAGTCCCCCATTCCTGCTCGTGAACCTAAAACCATCTCCTGCCCCCACCCCAATACTGCTTCCCCAAACTCATATTCAAGTGTAGGCAGTAGCCTATCGGAGCTGCAAAGCTCTCAAGTCTCTGTTTTTGAGGCAATGGTTTTAAGCACTTTGGATTAAGGATTTGACTGTCCGTAGTGCTCCCAAAACTAATAGGCTTGTAACTCCCAAGGTCAGCAGAGGATCACCTTTACAAAAGGGCACCATAACTGCCATTCTACAAATTTCTTGGACATAACCACTGGAGAAACAGGTTGAAGAGCTGATGGAGGGGTTTTGCTATGTGGGATTTTAGACCTCTTAGCAGACATCCAATGATATTGTTTGGACTCATGAAGGTAGTACATTTAAGTTTGGAAAGTGCTACAAGTTCTTGGTCCAAATTGTTCTCAGGAGGTCAGTGTATGAGAGGGAATGGAGGGGATAAAGAAGTGGGTGGATGAAGGGAAGCTGTAAGATAATTTGTCTACAAGAATATTAGCAATGTCCTTGGGGTCACAGAAGAAGGTACCACTGAAGACAAGTTTAGTATACAGCATTGCAGGTTTACCTTCGACTTCACCACCTACTCTTTCAAACTTAAATATAAGCCCAATACGAACTTGCCATTATACCCTTTATTTTACTTACATTAACAAATTATTTCCCTATGTGGTGATATACAACCTAATCCCAACCCATACCCCTCATTTCTACTATTCCCCATTACCTTACAGTTAACAAAGTAACTGAATTCTATTCAAAGTACAGTTAACAAAATAACAGAATTCCACTCCTGGCTCTCCTATTGCTCTCCTGACACTGTCATCCTCACTGAAACATGGCTTAAGCCACACACAAAAGACTCTATGAAATTCTTCCCCCAGGCTATAACATTACATGCACTCACAGATTAAAAAGAAAAAGCTGGTGGTGTAGCCATTCTATTTTCAAACCACCTTGCTCTCTCTCCCTCATGCTTAGTCCAATCTACATTTCTGCAGACATACTAATTTTTAACCCGAAACTAAACAGTCATAAAAATCTATGCATCGTTGCCCTATGTGAAAACATCTCTATCCTGGAAGACATCTTTAACTGGATATCAAATTCAATATCCTATGAAACTACAATCCTTGGTGCTGTCAACACTGACTGGCAGTACCTTTCAACAGACTTTCCCTCAAACATCAACATTTATGGATTTACACAAGTTACAACTAAGTTATCACCACAATACAACCTCAAATTCTGGCTCCATTCTAGACTGGATCCTAGTTTCAAATCCTAGCAATAAAGCTCTCCCAGAACCTACCCAGACTCGCTCAGTAACCTCTATCCCATCTATGTCCATAGATTAATAAACCACAAATACAAAGATCAACATAAGGAATGCCATAATCTTACCAACTTCAAATCTGATGTTGTCAAAAATTTTCTTCAATCTCTTAACTGGTCCAGTCTTTACACCTTACCACTGGATGATGCTGTACTTAAATTCAATTCACTATCTATCAAAACCCTAAAAAGCCTTGGCCGCCTAAACAGGTTTAAACTATTCCAGGCTCCACAAAGTCTGCTCTTCACTTTTTCCCTTAGAACTGTTCAAACTCTCAAAATCACTATTCTCTCTCTCTAAAGCCCTGCACTTGCTCAGCCGTGGGAATAAACTACACACTAATCAACTAACTACACACCCTCCTTGACTTCTCATAAGGAATAGGTCCCCAATTGGTCCTTCCTGATCAAGTGAAAAATCAGTTCCCCTTCCTAATCTATCCCTATACTAATCTGGTATGTCCAAGGGTCAGTTTCAAGGTTACTCTCCAGTCCAGCTGGTGAATCTGGGGAATTTTGAGGCAATGTTACAATTGCCTTATGTACACAGACAACCCTCTCCTCCTTCCAACAAACTCTAATACATGTGAGAGATGCAGTTACACAGCCAAACTGGAGGCAGAGCTCTCTCAACCCAAGACTGGCACAGTCAGTCAGGAGGAAAAGGTAACCACCCACACCACAAATCCAGTCTCACACAGACCTATTGCATCTGCATACCCAACACATAAACACACAAAAACATACTCAGAGGCTCTAAATAAAAATCTGCCTAAACAGCAAAGACCTCCTAAGCAGATATCCAAGCAACAGCCACCCCTCAACAATACCCACGAATCACATATCTCACAAAATCAGTGTGCCTCACAGTCACAGCCCTTAAGGCCAAACAACACACCAAATACAATTATTAAAGGGGACTCTGTTGTCCGGCACACTGACGTCCTCCTCACCAGACTGAACAAGGAGAAGGTCACTGTAAGCTGTCTGTCGGGTGCCAGGATCCGCCACATAACGCAAGCACTCCGGTCACTCCAAAGCAAGTACAAGTATGACTCGGTCATTGTCCATGCTGGTGTGAATGACCTGAGACGTACCTCCTTGGACTACATGAAAAGAGACATAGAGGAGCTCTCTGACCATGTAGCCCAGGCTGGTATGACCCTGACCTTGAGTAGCATCTTGCCCTCACCAAGAATGATGCCACAGTATAAAGATAAAATGATCAGTTTCAACAATTGGCTAAAGTATTGGTGTCATTCAAAGGGGATCCAGTGTCTGTCTGCCTGGGATGACATGCTCAACAAGCCACGTTGCTTCGCTAGGGACGGCTTGCATCTGTCACCCTTAGGCTTTCGTATACTGGCCAAGGCTCTTGCCACCCCTATAGTACCTTTTTTAGGCAAGGCTCAAAGGACAAACCCACCTCCATAGACAACCCAAGGATAAAAAAACTAAAGGTAACGCTACTCAATGCCAGAAGTCTAAACCTCAAGATGCACGCACTCGAGCCTCTCCTCAGTATGGAGAAAATCGATGTCTGTGCAGTAACAGAAACCTGGTTCAAGGCTCCTGAGAGCACCCCAGCACTACCAGGTTATAACTCATACCATGCGTTTCAGCCCCAAAACTTGGACCGAAGCACAAAAGGAGGGGGAGTATCTATATTCATCAAAGATACCTACACCTCCAGGTTAGTGGCACTGCACGAAGCATCGGAAACCATCCATGTGCAACTAACAGCAGGCAAAACTGCCTTTCAGTTTGTAGCCTGCTACAGAACACCCTCCCTATTACAGGAACCCCACTTGGCATTCCTGAGAACACTGGAGAATATGAAGGTCTCTCCAAACACTATGTTATTGGGTGACTTCAACTACCCAAACATTGACTGGGAAAACTACTCAAGCCCAAACACCCTCGCCCAACGGTTCCTTGAATTTATAAACTCTTAACGCAATGGAACAACTGATCATTACTCCCACAAGAGGGAACAACATATTGGACCTGGTCATCACCAACATGGGGACTCTATGTTCCACACCAGAGGTAAACCCCTCATTGGTAAGATCAGACCATAAACAAATTTCCATGGACATCCATATCCCGTCCCCACCCCCAGCCAAGGAAATCACTGTAAAGAATTTCTCAAAAGCCAACTTTGCACTTCTCAAGACTGAGGTGGAATCCTTCAAAGCCCCTGGGCCAGAGGATAATACAGCCCAATCCGCAGAATCCTTTACAAATGCATTCTATGAGCACCTGCAGGAATGCATGGATCACGCTATCCCAAATAAAACCAAGAATCACTCCTCCAAAAACAGGAGACTGGTCTGGTGGACTCCGGCCATAAATAATCTATACAACAGAAGGAGGAAGCTACTACATGACAGAGCAAAATCCCAAAAAGGGAAGGCGTCTCTGATCAGTATTAGCAAGAAACTTCGATCCCTCATAAAATCATCAAAGGCCAGCTTCGAAAGAAAAATTGCCCTAGACACTAAAGATAATCACAAGGCCTTCTTTAGTTATGTCAGGAACATGGGCGGAAACTCCCAGATATGCTCTGAATTGTTGCAGAACGGTACAAAATATACCGAACCTACAGACATAGCCAACATCCTGGCAGACAGATTCAGCGCAAACTTCTCCCCCCCAAAGGAGCAAATGCCTATCCCAACTGAATGTAACCTCCCTGACATCACAGATGCACAGGTGAAAGCTGCCCTCTCCAAAGCAAAAAACACAGCATCTATGGGACCAGACGGTGTCCCAGGCTGTGTCTTACACGAGCTCCAAGAAGAACTGAACCCTCACATTAAGTCACTGTTCAAACTTAGCCTTACTACAGGATATGTACCCAAAGAATGGCGTACAGCTACAGTGGTTCCACTCCACAAAGGTGGTGCCACAACGGACCCTTGAAACTATTGCCCCATAAGCCTGACTAGTCTGGTCTGTAAAGCTATGGAGCGTATTATCATGGAACTCATAAACAAAGACATTGGGAGCCTCCAGACACTGGACCCTACCCAATTCGGCTTTGTTAAGGGCAGATCTTGCCTCTTAAACCTAGTTGATTTCTTTGAAACAGTTACCAAAGCCATAGATGAGGGTAAGGTAGTCCACACAGCCTACCTGGACCTCGCTAAAGCCTTCGACACAATACTCCACTCGGGCATCATAAATAAGCTTACCAGCTTAAATATCAACCCCTATATCACAAGATGGGCTGCAAACTGGCTCAGAGATAGAACCCACATGGTCAGAATCGCAGGTGCCATGTCTGAATCCAAACCAGTTACAAGTGGCATCCCACAGGGCTCAGTCCTGGGACCTCTCTTGCTCGGTATATACTTCTCTGAGGTTCAGGCTAACACGGGGGGATTATGGCTGACAAAGTTCGCAGATGACTGCAAACTGGGGGCCATAATCGAATCTCCACCTGACACAAGTATCCTCCAAAAGGGTCTCACAGAGACGGATGCTTGGTGGCAGAGCCACGGCCTCAAGCTAAATGCTAAAAAGTGCATAGTCATCCCCTTTGGGAAAAACAAGGTGCCCACAAATTACCACATAGGTGGCAATCCATTAAGTACGGAAGAAGTAATTAGAGATTTGGGGACCAACGTAGATAGTAATCTCTCCTTTGATAATCACGTTGTCAAAGTGGTTAGAAAGACCTTCTATATAGCCCACCTTATCACGAAAGGGTTTGCATCTAGATCAAGAGAGGTCATTGTGCCCCTCTACTCATCACTCACCAGGCCCATAATTGAATACAATGCCCCTTTTGGGATGTACCTTACCCGACACCTCCAGCAACTGGAGAGACCCCAAAAGTACCTCACCAAGAGGATCATGAGCTACAAACAGATGTCCTATGCAGCTCGACTAAAGAAACTCCAGCTCTACTCAGTTGCTTACCGCCTACTCAGAGGCAATCTATGCCTGACGTACAAAGTCATGTCAAACCCAGAATTAATGGACATGCTCCACCTCAAAAAATCCAAGTCCCTTAGAGCTACACGCTCCAGGGACCTAAACCTCAGCACAAAAATAAATAGGACATGCTGGAGGGACAGATTCATTTCCCAGAGGCTACCCTCACTCTGGAATAGAATCCCAATTCATGTTAGACATAGCCCCTCGCTGACCCTCTTCAAGCGAAATCTGGACGCGTGGATGGGAAATCGCAAATTCATCCCTGGGATCTATTCTGTGTCCCTGCTAGACAGAGGCACAGTAAACTAATCTTAAAAGGGTACCTTCTGTGACCTACTTTACAGAGGCACAGTAGGCTAATCTAATAGGGAGGCGGAAGCCAATACACTCTGGCTAGGCTTATAAATGCCCTAGGGCAGATAGCCTAGTATCTGCCTATGAACCTATAAATCCACCCAAGCTATCTGGTTATCCCACACGAGTTGCACACTAATGCACAAGACAGAATCTGACAAAGAATCAAATCCCCTGCCCATCTTCAAACTTATAAGCATCTGTGTAACCCTGCTAAAACTCAAGTCACTGCAGATAAAAAAACAGTATTACATAGATTCATAAATAAACTACAAAAAACAAGAAAGTTTGGTCCTCTATTAACAAAATCTTACACCCTGGAACTCCTATTGCCCCAACCCCTGCCTAGATAGCTCTTCCATAGAAACTGCTAATAAACATAACTCTTATTTTACAGAACCTATTGCTACCCCAACGTAAAAATCTTGCACAAACTCACAACAAGCCTGAAGAGGCTCCCACTTCCAAAAAACTTCTTTTCTCCTTAAAATCTGTCTCTATCTCACATATAAAATACCTACTTGGTAAGCTCAAGCTCTGCTCACCCTCTGCTGACAACATACCTACAGAGTATCTAAAGCTTGCAGCTACTTCCATTGCTTTTCCAGTCTCCATCTTGATCATTAGATCCATCTGACAATCATATGACCTGTCTCTCTTGAAAAAAATCTACACCATACCGCTTCATAAAGTGGTAACTCCTCTGAAATAAACATTAGGCCTGTCACTGTCTTATTCCCCTCTATAAAATTCTGGAAAAGTGTACACACATCAGCAGATCTTACAATACATCCTTCAAGAAAATCTATTAACCTGTAGCCAACACAGGTTTTCACCCATACCACAGCATAGCACCTGCCCTTGCTGCCCTCTTAGATAATGTCATAAAAGATAAGAGATAATAGTTACTTTATAGTTATTTTAGGTGTCCCACAATGGTCTATCCTTGGTCCCCTGCTCTTCAACCTATTTACCAACAACCTTCACACCACCACCTTACATGCTACACTTGTCCAAAACACAGATGACTCAGCTCTAAAGTGTTCTGCCCCAACACAGCCAGAACTCCTAAAAATAACACAAGATTCCTTTACATCAGTCGAGTCATGGCTATTAGATGCACAACTCATACTTAATTCAAACAAAACTAAACTGATGTTATTCCATCCTACCAAAGCAAAACTCCAATCCCTGCATTCAAAATACCCTCTAGCAACAATACCCCTATCACACCAGCTCCCCATACCACACTTCTCGGTGTCATTAATAGATCAAAACAAAGTTTGACCTACGTATTGCCCAAACAATAAAAAAATGTACATAAAAAACTCTATACAGATGTAGAAAATACCTTTCCAAAAATACCAAAACTGTTACTGCCAGAACCCAGCTAGTCTCCACACTTTTCAATGCATCCCCTTCACTCATTATTCTTAACAAATCTGATCTAGCCAAACTAGACACTTGCTATAACAAAACAGCAAAATATGCTGCTGATTCAACCTTAAGGTCCCTTAAACAACTATCTTAGCTAGAACTATCTAACCTGCTCACTCTTAACCAGCTTACTGTGGCCTATCAAATATTTACCAGTCTAAAAAAACAGCCTTACAAGGTATTTTACATCAGCACCTAAACAAATGCTTACTATGACCTAGCAACAAATCTCTAATGGACATTTCTAGAAGTAAAAATACCTCAGGAGACTCTCGATACTCCAACTACATTGCAAAAATCTGGAATTCCATACCATTTAACATCAGAACTCAAGCCGACAAAGCCAACTTCAAATACTTTCTCAAATCCCACTTAACTAGCTCTTGGCTATACACCTGTTCACACCCAGACTAAACTATACACACTAATTCTTCTTCTGTAGGTATTCAAGCTAAACTGCTAACATAAACTCACCTTCTCATTAGGTATTCATTCTTTTTCTTCATCCCAAAATGCAAACATTGTCATTATCCTATGAGACGGTACTTAAACTGTACATATAATGTCATTGCCATTACAGATTCTACCCTAATAACCCTAATAAACTGTACGTTAACTATCACCAATGTAAACACAGTTGCTCTGACCAATGTATTATGCAATCCTACTAACTACCTCTAATTGTAATCTCAATGGAATGTTAACAATGGTATTGTGTAGTACAACAATGTGCTATGAATGTAAATGTGTATTACAACAGTGCACGGCAATAAAGTGAGTCCCACAGTCTGAAGCCAAACGTACACTCACACACAAAGAACACAAGAAGTGAATGTTTTCCCTGCCTCCCTGCCTGTTATCTTGCAATGTGACTGGCTGCAGATGCTGCCACCGGAAACCAGGTGTTGCAGTGGGCTGATGCATTGCCTGGTATCAGATTTGTTTGCGTGCGAGGAAGCTGCAGCCCGAGCTCCATATGGACATTTTTCCATGGGCCAGGGACAGAAGCAGCAGCATAAACAGCAACAACAGCAGGATGGTTTTGGTGCACCTCGGATATCTTGTTCTTCCAGTTTTTGGCTCTGTGAGAAACAGAGGTGTATCTTTATTATTTTACTGATAATCCAAACTTGCCAGCTTAGTAAATATGGTTACAGACTTACAGTTCAGTATGGAACCTTTATCTGTAGTTTCGAGAAGTAAACATCGGGGGCAGAAACACTCAGCAGCAAAGAACCTTTTTTCTTTCGTTGCTCAAAAAGAAATCTGTCCTTGGACTCCTGACCTGTGACTTTGGAAATCTGGTAACCCTGTTTGTAAGCAATATTAGGAAAGGTAGAAGTGGCCTTTTCTGAAAAAAAAAAAATACTGAAAATGAAAAGTCAGACTTTTTTTCTTAAAATGACACTGCTGGTCATAATTACAAAAAAATGAAAGTTATGTAATTAGCGCAACAGAGGCCCATCCTCAGTTTGACCAACATGTTTTTACACAGGGGCTATCCCAAAGACATGATAAATTCAATTTTGGATGAAGTGTATGGTGAATGGGGTAGGAAATACAAACCCCTTTTGGGAGCAGGTCAGTTTACAAACCCACCCTCGGGTAGTCCCCAATCCCATCCTGGGTCTGGGACATTTACAAGAGCATGTATAGTACAATACAGTACTATATCTAAAAATATTAAAGCTATTATGCGAAAAAATTGGAGTATTTTTAGAACCAACCAGGATATTTACCAACCCTTTTTTATAAACAAAGTGGAAAGGAATCTTAAGAAATTGGTAGAGAAAAAAAAAATTGTATTGGAAATGGGAATGGGAAAGGGACTACAAGTTGTGGTAGTTGTTCCCAGTGTAGTTTCATTTTTAGGGGAACTGTTACTACATTGAGTGACAGATTAAGGACTAACATCAATTTTAGGAATGGTAATTGTAGAACACAGAGGTTAGTATATGTGCCAATGTGTGATACCTGTCCGGCATACTACGTTGGAAAGACGGAAAGATCTTTCAAACGTAGGATTTACGAACATTTATATGAATTAAAAAATAAAAAGGAAACTAATGCATTGTACAGGCATTCACTAAGCTGTCCAAATTTCCAAGGCTTCACGTTTGATATATTAGACACTGTTGACATTGAACCCAGGGGGGGGAGACTGGAAGAATCAGCTTAGCAAAAAGGAACTTATTTGGCAACTCAGGCTTGCCGCCAACCCCCCCCCCTCCCCCCCAGGACTAAATGATAATGTTTCCATATTAACAGCCCTAAAGGACATAATCCAAATTAAGGATTGGGACCTCAGATTAAATAGATGACTTTATAATCATTGTGCATTTCCTGTCTACTAAAACTCACAAGTATTTTTAAATGTTTTTTTAAAAGTATTCTTATGTTTTTTAGGCATGAAAAATGTTTATATTTTATACATACACTTTTTTTATACATTTTAAATACAAAACAAAAAATTCAAAAAACTATGCATTTTCATATACTATGTTTGACAAGAGCTGTGCATGCATATACATAGACTTTTATACTTGAGAATTTAGTATTTATTTTATATTGGAGTATGTGTTTTTAAGCAAGTTTTTTCTTGATTGATTGATTTAACCTAATTCATTAGTTTAATATGTGCTAATTTTTTAGGTATATATAGACCTCTTCAAGCATGTGAATTATCCTTGTTCTGATGAAGTCATTGTCTATGATGAAAGCGCTTAACAACTAATGGATTTTGCTGGTGTTTGATTCAAATAAAGTGGAGTTTTCCTTGATGGCTACTGGGTGCATTACTTTTGGTTACAAGTAGGCTATAAATACAAATGGTAGTATGTAGCACAGCAATCTGGTGAATTAGAGGTGTATACTAACAGCCTATCACCATTCAGTGATAAATCTTCCCTTATCAATTAGGAAACAAAACCAGCCACAAACATATTAAAATAACAAATTAAGTTAAAGATGCAGAGAAATAAAAACGTACACAGAGAAATCTGAAAATAATCAGTCTGAACAAATACTTACAAGAAGAAAAAACATATGTCTACAGCTAAGCTTTCTCCTATCTCTTAAGTAAAAGAATTACTAAGACTAAATTACTGACCACAGCCAGAAATGAATACAGGAAACAAAATCACAGGTCTGTACATATCCAGTGTAGCTCTTCCTCATCTTTCCTCTGTTCATTTAGATATTTTTCTTATATCTTTCCCATACAAAATGAACAGATGCAGTTAAGCAGAGCTCCACATTTACCTGCTAATGAGTTTGCTTCCCTGCTATTAGTAAACTATCTCCTTTCAAAAATTTATAATTACACTTTTACACCTTTTAGCTTCCAGACCTTGGAACAGTCACATATCTTGCAACCAAAGGGCAAAACAATTACAGTTCCTGTTTCACAGGTCAGACATACATTTTACATCTTAGATATAATTGTTGTAATTTCCTAGAAGAAAGCAGTCACAAACTTTGTTTACTTTTTTTGTCCCTGCATCACTCTCAGACCATTCTAACCAGAGCTCCACATCTATGGCTGATCTGACAGCTGCCTCTGACCTCACCAGGCATTCTCCAATTCTTGCTGTGGCTGGTCATGGAGGCTAAGAGTTTCTAGGGGGCCTTGGCTATAACCACTCCCCTGCATTTCTTCTGTTATACTCTACCTATGACTCCCCTTCAAAGTGAGAATACATGGTGAGGCTTTGAGGGGTGGGTTTGCAATGGAGGCATGCAACTTATCACCCCACCTGACAGCAAGTTAGCCACGCCTACTACCCTGATCCCTTCTTAAATTACATACCCTCAATGCAGTGTCTGCAGCCCATAAAATAATCCACTGCAGAGAACGCCCATATAAACAACCACTCCCCCAGGATGGGCACATCCATCCATCCTCTGACATTCCCTCATATGCCCAAACGACTAACTGGAATCTGGTTGGCTTGGTTGTAATTAGGTATTTATCCCTCTTCACCATTACAGCAGCTACAAACTTCATAAACGTTCATACACATTGCAAAGAAAAAGGACATAAGTTACAAGGTCCTTCCATGCCAGTGAAAAACATATACAGCAGATTTAGTCATATATTTCAGATTACTTGCTGCAGGTTTTATGAAGCTTAAATGCAGTTCACAAGTCAACTACACCCGGATTCAAAAAACATTTACAGATTTATTCTCACACTGTCACATTCAATAAAGAGATACTGTTTTCCTAAAAAAAAAATACATATAACCTATCTCTTTCTCGGTCTAAGAGTTTATGGTCACACTCTCACTTTTTAAAGCTGAATTTTCCATATCCTGAACTGTGAAAATTGACTACAGTAACAACATAAAGCAAAACTGTAGCTATAAAACACACAGAAACCGAAGATAATTGTACCACAACAGGACAGTAAAAAAGCTGTAAAGTCAAGTTGATAAAAATGCCAAGGCCTAGGGAGGGATTTACAGGAAGAGAAAAACTGCCTAAAACAGAAAAAAGGAGTAAGCCTGGCCTGAAAAGCAGATCAACTTGCAGAATAGATGGAAATGACTAACACTACACTAATTTTAATAAATGACTGAGAAATTTAACAAACAATTTAAAAATATTGCACATTTAGTCTGGGGAGACAATTCTGATGTTTGTACAACACGTGGCAAAAAAGACCCGGGGAAGGAACTAGTTTGTAAAGCATTATGGGTAAAAGGGAAAGAGATAGTAGTCTGGGAAAGTTTCGGATATCAAGTTGATTCAATGGCCTGCAAGTTTCATCTTACTGCTGAGACAATAGAGACCTTATCTCAGATCAATATGCTTTCAAAGAATTTTTCACATCTAGTCACAAAAGCTCATCACAAACAGGTTTGAATTATACACAAATACACTATGCTTTCAACTCTGTGATATAACAGTATTGGAACATCCAGAACGGTGGGCTAGGAAGTACACTAAAATATTAGTGTGAGACAAAAAAACTCATCTTTCTTTTTAAAACACTTCTTTTCAAGCAAGTTCCCTTCAAAAATATGTTTTGTGTAAACCAGATCCCCTCTTTTCCACAAGATTAACAAAAAGCTGTTGCTTTAAAATATTGATAACTGAGGAATACAGAGCAGAACCAATGGAGTAAATAATAATGTTAAAATTAGTACAACATATTGATATGAAGCGAAATGGAAGGGAGGTGTTCCCTAAAGCTAAGTTTTCCACAGAAAGATGTCATTATTTTACAATACATACACTTCAGAAAATAATCTTTTACGAGCTTTTGTACCTATTAAAAATGACATGTTTGTGCCTCAGTACTCCGTACTACCATTTCAATGTTGAAATACACTTCAAAGCATAAAACATACTTACATGAGACATTTCAGATGCATCCAGACCTTTAACAATATCTATAAAACGCATTTTCTGTTAATTGTACTTGTAAAGGAAGATAGAATCACCCTTAATACAACACAGCTACTGCCAATAGAGGACAGTGGTTAATAACAAATACAGCTTGTAAATACGAGGGCAACTACATAAGTCGGCAGGCCTTATGTGACATTTTGGAGTAATGTAACAAACTTAACTTATACTATTTATTTCTGTAGGACAGATAGAGTTAAATAATGTCCTATTACAATTCATATTGTCAATCGTATCATCCCCTTCAGACATTAAGCAAAAAAGAAAAAGCAGTAGATAAGGAGAGACTGGTCAGTCCAGTTTCTCTGTTTCCATGCCTGATGGATAAGTTGGCAAACTTTAGTAGCCAGTTATCGGTCGCCCCAATCCCCTCACTAGAACTAACAAGTTCTTCCTTCATACATTCCTGAATTCCTCCATGGTTTTTGAGCCCAGTGCCACCTCTGGATGCACAAAAGTGACTAAGGTATTCTTTAACAGCTGAAGTGTAGAATTACGGGTCTATATCACTTCGACAAAACAGCATAAGTTCGAACACCATATGTTCGAACTTCTAACCTCGAAGTGCAAAACCATCAAAGGCTTAAAAGAGCGATTTTTTTTCCAGGGGAAAAAAATCGCTGTTCCAAGAAACACACACACAACACAAGCACACCAAAAAAAAACAGCAATCCACACACATACACTTAAAATCCTACATCTAACCCTACACTAAACTGTACATACACTACTATCTATCCACTTACCTTAACCAAAACCCTAACCCTAAGGTCCTTCACTATCGCACACTCACCTGACTGGCGCCCTAACCCTAACTCACCTATCCTGCCCTAACCCTAAAGTCTGTCACTATCGCACACCCACCTCACCTGCGCCCTAACCCTACCTCACCTATCCCGCCCTAACCCTAAAGTCTGTCACTATCGCATACCCACCTCACCCGTGCCTTAACCCTAACTCACCTAACCCGCGCCCTAATGTCCGCACAATCGCACACTTACCTCAACCCGACCCATAACTTTCCACCACAGTGCTTAAAATCGCGAAGCCACAGAAACGGCCCACATAATTCTTTCCCTGGGAAATAATTCAGTGTTCCGCGGCTTCGCGATAATCAGTTTTCGAACTTCACAGTTTGAACATATGGTGTTTGAACTGGTGAAGTTTCGATGAACTGATAGAAACCCTAGAATTACCCTTAATCCAGGTAATCTCTAACCTATCAAATACAATTCAGATATCATCAGGAATTCCTTCTTCTGAGTTTTTCAAAATGGAACAGTATGCCAGGTCCCATATGTCAAATGTTGAACCACAGCACTCTGCACTGTCGACTGAATATTTTAGCACTGCATTATATGGATGATATGACTGTCCTATATATTAAAGCTTGCCAGAACACAGCAGGCAGTCATCAGGGAGAAGGATTTAACTGTGCAGCTAGGGCAAGCTTTGTACTAACAGAATAATAACAACCCTTTCTAGCTGGACTTATGACATCATTTTCAATGTTTACTTTCTCTTTACTACTCATACACAGGTGTGTGTGTGTGTGTGTGTGTGTGTGTGTGCGCAATTCTTTAGTGACTGCATTTTACACCTTCCCTATAATTTTACAATATTCTATAGCTTTCAAAATGTAACTATGTTAGCTGCTGATCTCTTTCATCACAAAAGTACTATCTAAATTCAGGCTAATTTTCCATGGACAGTACATCACTGCACACAGCCTGATAAAATCAGTTACAGCAATATGCTTCCTCTGACGTACAAGTCAGGGTATCACTTTGCTGGTCTCTTTGCTTAAAAAAAACAAATCGGTACACTATACAGTCAAGAAGAATCTTCCCTTTGAAAACTCTATTTAAATCTCTTGTTACTTAAAATTCACTGCAGGTACATCACCATATGGTGTACAGTTCTGTACCACTATTCATTAAAAAAAGAAAAAAATCAAAGTATCAGAGAACTGATACCTCTGTTACATCTGTTCCAACCTCTTTGATTTAACATCTGATACAGCTTAAATGTTGTCTGTGTGTTTCCTGTCTCTGCACCTCACAAAGGAAAAAGCATAAGAAACACATGCACAAAAAAATGAGTAGTGTTCGTGGCGTATTTGCATGGCTCAGCCTAACTTCTCAGAGATGTAACCCATTTATTCCAAGCAAACCTTCCAGTACTGTTGCTGTCAGTATTTCTGGGAAAGTTTCTACAGCTTACATGCGAAAATGTGTTACTTCTTTTTTCAAATTTGTACGGTAAGTGTTAAAAAAAAAAAAAAAAAAAAAACGGAAGCACAGAAACAAACTGTTACATTTTATCCCTCACCAGATGCTTCAGAATGGGCATGTTTCTCAGTGTGTTCCTATCTTTTTTTTTTTTGGTCTAACAATGCCTGACAAAGTAATTTCTATTTTTTTAATGATACAAACTCCAAACTTAACACAGACACAAAATAATTAAGACACAGACAAGATGAATATGGCCTGATGGAAGTGACAGCATCTGTCAGTGGCAAGGTAAACATGGTTCATTATCCGTGGGACATATCTATATTTTCTAGGTCTACAACCTTGTGAACCCACTTTGGAAACTTAGGACCCACTCTTTCATTGGGACATATCTATATCTTCTAAGTCTACGACCTTGTGAACCCTCCTTTGAAAATTAGAGCCTACTCTTTCATCCTGGCCACCGATGGACAACACTAAAAATTTTAAAGTGCAGAAATCAGTTTTGCATACGAGTACTCACCATATCACATCAAGACAAGGTTCTGCAAGAAAAACTAGCTTGAGTTCAGAATGTATAATTGTCTAGAATCCACATTCATGCTGACACCACACCCAAGACCCATACAACATGCAGTTCTTTTAAGTATAAGGAATATTTTTATTTGGTCCTTTCTGCAATATATCTATTAGACTTTCTGAACCAGTAAAGAAGTGTGCAGTATATAAAGTTGCAAAATGGACAGAAACTCACCAGTGGAGACAGTTTGGGAACTGAGCTGAAACTGTATTTGCCCATGCCAATGAAAACCCAGATTTTGATAGTGCATATGCATTAAAAGGCTGGTAGGGAGGGGAGAAAATAAAATGCATTGTATGACTAATTTTCCAGGGGAGACTGGTTCAGGTCTTCAGAATGCAAAAAGGAGGTTAGAGCTCAGTGTGTCAAACTAAAGCCTTCATAAAAATTGAGACACAAATGTCGAGCGGTCACTCAACACTCCTCGACTTTGTGGAGATTAGAAGATTCCAGCTGAGAAAAACAGAAAAGGAACCATGCTTTCTAATGTAAAGGTGGCTAGGAATACTGCCAGACACAATCCCTGCCCTGAAATGGGAATGTATTATTAGAATGGCATACTTAACAGAGCAGTAATCTGAGGAACAGAGGGTAGGTCAAGAAAAGGGGGGGATTTGCAGAATTTCACACTAAGGAAGGCATGAAAGAAATCTGAACCCATGCAAAGCAGAAGCCTTGCTTAAAATTCTGCTGATACTGCAAATATTTGTAGTTGTACCATCTTACTTCAGAACAGAACATATAGGAGGAAGCTCTCAGAAGAAAACACCTGCAGTAAAACAGACAGACGATGCATGGAGAGTGGTAAACAAGCAATATACCTAATGTTGTGTCTGGCTCCATGGTGTGGAGTAATAAAGCTCTGATTATGTTCCAAATGACAGTACATAGCATCAGATCACAGAATATGCAGTTAGCACTGCCAAGCCTGTGACAACAGCTTCCACTATGCATGTGTGAAAACACATAAGCATACATGGAGGCACTGCAAGATCTGGTGGTGATATGGGTTTGAAAAAAGTCAGCAAAGAGAGGGTCCATTAGAAATGTCCGTAGGATCCAAATGAAACAGGACATTGGACAGTTCTGCATGGGTCAATTAAGGTCCACCCTTCAAAGGATTAGGGGTGGTCCCCACCACAGGCTGGCTGAAGCAGCAAGATGGGTGGGTCATAAACTACCACTAAGCCTGTCTAGATGATGGTTCCCTCCAGCTGACTTTTGCCCCAGAAAGAATAGGGACTCTCTATTCCCCCATGGAGCAAACAGTCTCAAGACTCATTAGAGGAGGTGACGATGGGTGGCAGGGCAGGCAAAAATAATTCAAAACATTATTATCAAATATCCTAATGACCCCATGGTTTAGAGGGATGAAGTCCTGGGTTTCAGACTGGGCAGGATAGGATGAACTTCACTGACTAATGCCAGCTAGCTCATCCTTGAGGGTAAGGAGGCTGCTGCACCAGTGACACTGGCAGAACCAATTGGTGGCTGGGTGCACTGCTTACCTGTAGTGGCCATGCCAGCTCTTGCTGTAGTGGGCAGGGACCTCCGTGCTGAGATGGGAGATAGGTGATGTGTGTAGAAGCACACACAAAAGTCCTCCTCCAAACCAGACAACTATGGAAAGATAGCGGGTAGCCAATCAGCAGGCCACTTAGAGGGACCAGCAAGCTGACCACTTCCCATACCCTCATTGCTGGAAGACATGGATTGGCCAATAGGGCTTACAGGGCAAGAAGGAACGGGATATAGGGCTCTCACTTGGCCCAGGGAAACCCAGATCCCCATGAATGGGTTGAATGGGTGCAAGCAATGGTGCCATTATGTGGAGTCCCTTGGAGGTGGGGGGGTAAAAAAGAAATATATGTAACAGTAAAATGGTTACTATTTTTATATTAAATCACTGTGAAGGACATGTCAGCCCATAATCACTCTTCTAGAATGGGCTTGTAGACTGCAGTACTTGCTGAAGGGCTCTACAACATGCGCCAAAATTCCAACTGCAAAAAAACCCATATGTCCAAGACAGTAATGGTGGAATCCCAAACAAGAAAACATGCCCTTAAAGAAAAAGCCAGAAACAGCAAGAATCACAAACAATAAGCAAAAAGCATAACGTGCAAATCGGTCTATGCCGTTAGTTAAGTAAAATCTCTAAAGCTAATATACGCATTCTAGTAGGTGGAATAATTATTTATGCAAGACAACAAACACCCTGCAACTAATACACATACAAACAAACCCACAGTGACGTATTCTAACTCTGATGTACCACAAACATAGAGAAAAAGACAAAAACATTAATTTGCTCATAGGAGTGTGAGACCATATATGTTCATAGGTGTTTACTAGGCTAACGACCACAAGGGCCTTTTTAAGCCTAGCCATGCATCCCAAATCTCTGACAAGTTCTGGTACCTTCAATAAGTGTAAGTAGGGGCTTGGGAGATGAAACATTTACAAGCAGGGGCCTGAGAGATTAACCATTTACAGGCTGCCTTTGTCCATTACAGACATAAGTGCCAAGACAGAGATGATTTCCTGTTCCCCATCCAATTGTCCAAGTTACATTTGAATTGGTTTAGGAAGGAATGCTGTTTCACATGGATGGGGAGCCTGTTCCAGAGATGGGGTAATTTCTGGGATACATACCTGTCTCTCCAGCAGGTACTATTTATATCACAGGCAAGGTTTAAGTCTTTAGAATGGGTAATTCTGGTGCTGTTTGGTCTGTGGATATGCAGGAGTTTCATCAGAGTTGGGTCTGACAATGCCCTGTATTGCCAGGCACAGATCTCCCCTCAAAAGCCTGTATGAGACAGAATCCAGGGATAGGGCCTTGAGGTGGTCTGCACAGGACATTTTACTTATGCCCTGTATTCTTTTAGTGAGGAACCTCTGTGAACGTTCTAACTGTTGTATATGCCTGGTTAGGTACAGTGGATATAAGAAGTGTACACACCCCTGTTAAAATGCCAAGTTTTTGTGATATAAAAAAAATGAGACCACAGTAAATCATTTCAAAACTTTTCCCATCTTTATGTGACTTATAACCAGTAGAATTCAATTGAAAAAAAAACAAAAATGTTAGGGGAAAAATATAAAAAATAAAAAAAGGTATAATAAGCTGGTTGCATAAGTGTGCACACCCTTAAACTAATACTTTGTTGAAGCACTTTTTGATTTAACTACAGCATTCAGTCTTCTTGGGTATACACCTGCTATCAATTAAAGAGACTCTGATTAACCCCAAGTAAAGTTCAGCTGTCCTAGTAGGATTTTCCTGACATTTACTCAGCTGCCTGCTACAGCAAAAGCCATAGTTTGCAGAGAGATTACATAACATCAAAGGGATCTCATTACTGAAAGGTATCAGTCAGGAGAAAGTGCAAAAAAATTTCCACAGCATTGGATATACCATGGAACACAGTGAAGACAGTCATCAAAAAGTGGATAAAATAAGGGACAACAGTGATGTCCCTCCAAAATTGATGAAAAGACAAGACGGAAACTGGTCAGGGAGGCTGCCAAAAGACTTACAGCAACACTGAAGGAGCTGAAGGAATTTCTGGCAAGTACTGGTTGTGTACTACATGTGACAACAATCTCCCATATTCTCCATATGTCTGGACTACGGGGTAGGGTTGCAAGACAGGCCTTTTCTTAGACAAAAAAACATCCAGGCCCAGCTAAAATTTGGAAAACAATACATCAAGTCTCCCAAAAGCATGCGGGAAAATGTGCTATGGTCTGAAGAGACCAGGGTTGAACTTTTTGGCCACAGTTCCAAAAGGTACATTTGGCGCACAAAGAACATTTCGCATCACCAAGAGAACACCATCTCCATGGTGAAGCATGGTGGTGGCAGTCTCATGCTTTGGGGTTGCTTATCTTTAGCTGGAACTAAGGCGTTAGTCAAGGTGGAGGGAATTATGAACAGTTCCAAATACCAGTCACATTTGGCCAAAACCTTCAAGCATCTGCTAAGAAAGCTGAAGATGAAGATGAATTTCACCTTTCAACATGACAATAACCCCAAGCATACATCCAAATCAACAAAAGAATGGCTTCACCAGAAGAAAATGAAAGTTTTGGAATGGCCCAGCCAGACCCCAGACCTAAATCTAATAGAAAATTTGTGGAGTGACCTGAAGAGGGCTGTGCACAAGAGATGCCCTCGCAATCTGACAGATTTGGAGCACTTCTGCAAGGAAGAGTGGGCAAATATTGCCTTGTCAAGATGTGCCATACTGATAGACTCTTACCCAAGAAGACTGAATGCTGTAATTAAATGAAAAGGTGTTTCAACAAAGTATTAGTTTAAGGGTGTGTACACTTATGCAACCAGGTTATTGTAAGTTTTTTATTTTTTATATTTTTCCCCTAACATATTTGTTTTTCAACTGAATTGTACAGGTTATAGGTCACATTAAAGGTGGGAAAAGTTTTGAAATGATCTATTGTGGTCTCATTTTTTTATATCACAAAAACCTGGCATTTTAACAGGGGTGTGTACACTTTTTATATCCACTGTACATACTAAAGGTGTCACGGTACTCAATGATAGGTCTGATGAATGTCGAATACAGTGGAACAATGATGTCCTTGGATCTAGATGTCATACCTTTGTTTATAATTTGCACAACATAGAATGATTTTACTCACTACTGTCAACACGTGATGCTCAAAGGCTATACTGCTGTCTGTGTGTGTCCCTAAGTCCCTGACTACTAGGTCAACTCTAAGGGATGTGTTGTCCATACGACAGTTACCAGGGATGATGACCATTTTGTGGCCTGACCTTACCAAGGAAGACATTATACAAAGGGGTGTGCAGCACTCTCCCATATTAGTGAGGACCAGAACCAGTATGGTTGCACCCCTGGATAGTATTTTGACAATCTGGTCCAGGGAGTTTGTGTTTGCAAAATTCAGGAATCTCTGTGCCTGTATGTTCGGTATTGTACAGGATTCCCAGTTAACAGTGGGGTTAATTAAAGTCACACACGAATATGGTATTGGGTTGGATGGTGAATGTTTCCAATAAGCTTAAATACATGGTATGGGTTTCCTGGGTCATTAAGGGGGACCTACAGATTGCAAGGAAGTGGTATTGGATTTTGCCTATAGTGATTTGAACATGGAATAGCTTAAGTGCATTGTCCTGTTTGACCAGCCTTCAGGTATATTTATTTACGATGTAAATCAAGACACCTCCACCTTTTGTCCCTGTCTGTGCAGTAGCTGGTCTAAATGTGTGGAAGGCATTATAACCTTGCACTGTGTGCTCTCCATGGCTTTAAACCATGTCTTAGTAACTCAACAGATGTCAGCATTCTCTAGGGTGAAGAGAGCTTCTAGGGAGTGGAGTTTTTTGTTTAGACAACTAGCACTGAGCAGTAATATCTTTAGATTTTCTTGGTTTTGATTTGCTATGTCGGAAGTACTAGGGGGAAGACAATGTTTTAGGTAATATTCAAAAGCCTACAGGGGACAGGTGCAGACTATACATGACAAAGCAGTGTGGTCTGTTGACCATCTCCTTCCATGCTGACAATTACTGCACCCCACTATGCCAATTATTAAAGTCAATCACCTTTTGTTTGTACTGTGGCATTAGCCTTGGAGAAGGTAAAATGCTGCTCAATGCTAGCTTCATACCAGCCTGGGACACATATTCTGAGAGCGCCAAGATGTCTCTCTTCATATAGTCTAGGGAGGTATGTCTCAGGTCATTTACACCCACATGGACTATTATTTAGTCATACTGGTACTTGTAGTCCAATGAGTGAGTGTATGTGCAATGTGGCAGAACCTAACCCTGGCAAGCAACTGACCATGACTTTCTCCTTACTCAGCCTGGTCAGACAGACATCAGTGTGTCTCACGACGTAGTCTCCAATGACCAGGATGTTGGACTATGTGGTATCTTACCTTGTAGGCTTAGAAGTAGAGGTTCCATGAGATGTGGCGGTACGTGTTGATGTGGGTATTGTTTTGAAAGAGTGCATTGGGGGCTGCTGAGGGTATATGTTACATGTATTTCATCTAGGAGATCTTTGGGGTTTAGGAAGGTTACATTTAAGTGCCTCAGAATATGTCGGTTTATATGTCTGCTTTGAACTGTGTGTGATGGGTGCAGTGTGTGTACTACTGACAGCCTTACTGACATAAGGAGTACATTTATGTGAGAGCTTTGCCTCCAGTAACATTGTGTAAATGCATCTCTGGATGTCAGTAAACATTAGGCAACTTCTATATTGCCTCAGGATGCCCATATCCATCAAGCTGGTAACGGATATAGTGGGAAAGTTCATACCCATGGCAATAAACCTTTTTTTTATTGAACAGACAGTTGGAGTGAGAATACAAAGCAATGTCAGGAGTAATACATTTGCAAATCTGGGGACACTGCTTGTCACTACAAACTAGCTGTCCAGTGTGCAACTAGGTATTGGTAAAACTTCAATCATGCTTTTAGAGGAAAAATGTCTCTCAAGGTACATGTGTCTACAGAGGGCACTGCTAAACACTTGACAGGAAACTAATGCATACACTCTGAAAATTTAAGGATGAAGTACTTAGGCAGACATTCTGAAGTCAGAAATAAATTATGCAGTACTTACTGAAAACAAAGAATTAGCTTCTCAACAATGATGAAAAGAGGAGAGTCACATGAATGGGTGCTGCCTGGCTACAACTAGTGCTGATCTCACCACAGCTTCACTCTGCTGGGATGCAATGCTCCTTTGCTTCTTCTCTCACCAGAAACAAAACAACACCAATCCCAAGACGAGAAGCAGGCCACATCCTGTTTGGTGAACCATAGTCTTGTCCCAGATAATGTAAGGGTCTGTAGACTTCTTGCAGCAATTTCCTGGTAGATACCTTGAATAGCAACCGGACCAATCAGGAACATCAAGTACAGACACTCACTGTCCAACCAAAAACAGTCAGGAATCAATGCACTCTGCTCCTTCTCTCACTAAAACACAAATTCCAAGCTGTCACATATGAAGCAGTTATTAGACTTCCAGTGATTAGAAATCTCCAGGAAATAATGTCCCTTTTCTCCTTCTCTCACAAGGAGAAAAGAGATGCACTATTCTTAAGATGACTACTGACAGGCATAATGTGGGCTCTACAATAATTGGTGGTCTTGCAATAAATGTTGCTGATTTAAAAGGTAAGATCGAAAAAAAATATGTTAATATCCTAAGCACTGCAGTGTGCACTAAGCTGTTAGATAAGAAAGGGGGGAAATTAAGCTTTAGCTGTCTTAAGTGGAGAGCAACTAATTTTAAAAGAGCAAGACAGATTGAAAGGGAGTGGGCACTTTGTATTCTAGTTCTGTGGAATACAGTGGGATGGGCTAGCAAATTTAATAGTTGAAGGGGACTGGTTTCACAAAATAATAATTTTGGGCATACTCACAACTCCCAATGAAAGGGGAGAGGAAAGGAGATATATGATCAAACTGACATACAGGGCAGGCAACTAGAGAGAGAGTTCAGATTAAGAACACCACAGCACCATGGTGGGAAGGTGGAAAAAAATTCTCTGACACTGTGATCTCTTCCCTAGTTTTAATATGCCATTAAAAGCAGAATACAAGTTAAACACAGTGTAAAGAAAAAATTCACAATATACATAATAGAAGAACACAATAAAGTAATACAAGATACAAGTAAGCAATAGCAAATTAACCTTTCCCTCACAGCAAGTTGTGGCAGTCTTTTATTTTACCTCTTAAATACAAGGATTAGTTCCTAGCTCCACCTTCAGTTCACAGATAATTAATAACTGACCTGTTCTAAATTTTTTGAGACTCCTTAATTGACCAGTGCTAATTTCTGTGTGGCTCACAAGAGACACAGCTGTGGTCTCTTTCCTAGTTTTAATATGCAATTAAAAGTAGAATACAAGTAAAACACAATGTAAAGAAAACAAATCACAATATACAAAATAGCAGAAGGCAATAAAGTAATACAAAATAAAATAAAGCAAAAGCAAACTAACCTGTCCATCACAGCAAATTGTGGCAGAGTCTGGGTGAGTTTTTCCAGTAAAGCTTTGGAATCTTTTATTTTGCCCCTTAAATAGAAGGTTTTGATAATAGCTCGACCCTCAGGTCACAGATAATTACCCTTAATTAACATGTTCTAATTTCTGTATGACTCATGAGAGACACAGCTGTGATCTCTTTCCTAGTTTTAATATACAATTGAAAGCAGGATACAAGTAAAACACAGTGCAAAGAAAACAAATCACAATACACAAAACAGAAAAAGGCAATAAACTAATACAATAGACAAGAAAACAAACACAAACTAACCTTTCCCCTCTCAGCAAGTTGTGGCAGAGTCTGGGTGAGCTTTTCCATATGGTCCTGGAGAAGAAAAGTCTAAGTGTGTGTTAGAGGGTCCAGCCCCACATCAGAAGGGTACAGGGGGGCTCCCAGAAAATCTAGTTAAATACACTATTTTAAAACCTAGTCTTCTCCTGTTTTTTTATGTTATTAGGATACTAGGTGCTTAAATCTATGTTAATACTCACATTACCTTTTACTTAACTTTTTCTAATGCCCATTAGTCCCATGTCCTACAAACAATTAAAAAGTGAAGGATCTGTTAAAGAAAGATTACAAGAGATACTCTTCAGGCTATCTAAACATTACACATTTTACACTGAACCTTTACATACAGTACCTCTGCTACACATTTCTAAGTTTTGGCACCATACAAACTTGGTGACTTCGGTCTTGGAGATTGAGTGTTTAGAGCTTTTGTTTTCACTTATGTAAGGTATCAGTCTTGTCTTCGGACATTCATAATCACATCTTAAAAACCTTACTAAAGACATCCTTTTAAGTGCAGCTTTCTACTCTAGACATGTTATGCTGAAAGATTCAACAGACAACCATCCCCCTTGTCCAATATCCACTGAATGCATTAGTTAGGAACTCATAAGGTTTTCAGTAACAATGGCGGATTTAGTAAGTCAGCCATCTGGACACTTCTTAACAAATTAACATCCTTTCTTACAAAATATAAAGCATACAGCCTTGCCTTACCCCCTTCTTTATCTTCAGACCTCTCAACTGTCCCTATTTTGGAGGAACATTCATATTTTCAGGCCTGATTTAGGATGTTCTTATTTTTGGAGATATGTCCTTAATTTTATGCTTGATTTACCCCTTCATAAAATTTTCTGAATTCCCCCCTTATCAGAAATTATTTCTGAAGCTGTCTAGTACACAGGAAACCACACTACATGGCCAACATAGTAATGGAAACAAATGGGAATTGTGGTAACAATACATGCAGAATAATGTTTTGAAGGAGGAATAAAGTTTAAAAGAAGGCAGGCTTTGAATGAGCTATGTCATGTTTGACTGACAATGACTGGCTAGATTATAAGTGATGTATAATATCGGCAACTAAAATATATCAATATGGTTTGTTTTCATTTCTACAAGCGTATGACTCCCTATGTCATAAGTGATCATTTAATAATGATGTTTTATTTAAAAAAGGTACTAGTGGCAACGATAATCTAAAGAATAAGGACACACAACTAACTCTCCCATTTTCTAAAGTGAAAAATAAATGACCTTGTAAGGAAGAATTTTGAATTACAGTTAATTAAAGTCTACAGATTATACATTTTGTCTGTGTGATAACTGATATTTTTCCATTATTTTTGCCACACAATTTTTTTAAACATGAGTTTCTGAGTAGTATCCCACATTTTTACTGGAAGCAGGAAGAGTTAGGTGGATTTGGTATTCAAAATTATTTTTTCAAACACCCTTATTGAACTATCACTTGTGACATAGGCACATTTACATTCATATAAAAGTAATCAAACTATATTAACATAACATTATATTTCACGCATATTGCTGTATATCATATAACCTAAGCAATATTACATAAATTATTCAATTCCTGCCCTTTTTAACACGAAACATCTTCATTAAACCATCACTTACCACACAGATAATAATACATTTATATAAATGGAAATAAACCACCAACACAATTCTAGTCTCAAGCATTTTACATCAGAAACCATACTGACACACTCCCAGTTGCAAACATTATACATCACTTATAATCTACCCAATCTTTCTCACTCAAACATTACATAGCTCACTTAAGTCTTGCTGCCTTTAAGCCTCATTCCTCCCTTGTATGCACTGTTCCCACAATTCCCATTGTTCCTGTATAGTTTGCTCCTACCCTTTTCTAAAGATCTCAATTCCAGTTATTTTATGTTCACTACTTCCAGTATAGTTGGTTTACATTTTGATTTCCATTTTCTTGTAACTGCTTTTTTAGCAGCCACCATTATTAGACACACCAAGGCCTTACCATGTCTACGCAATTCTGATTCTGTCATAGCTCAAAAAATCATCTCTCTCATCAGACCAATTTGCCCAACCAGCATCTCTGACTGTCCATCCCACAGGGAATCATTAAAGTCCGCCAACTCACTGCACTCCCAGGAAATATATTCCCAATTAACTCTTTTTTCCCTTCACACCTCCAAGACCTATTGTTTACCTGAGGAAAAATTCTCTGGAATCAACTTTGGGTATAAAAATATCTATTTAAACATTTTCAGGCAAAAATCCTAGCTCTTCTAGATTTTGTTGCATATATGGGAGACATATATGTATATCCTTGCATTGTTTCTTTATGAATTGCTTATCCAATCTCTTCCCAATCCTTTCTAACCTCCTCTGATTGACTCTTATAGTTACTGTGAAATATTTTATATGTTCTACTAATTATTCCTTTTTTAATGGCAGCTTCTGTTGTAGATTACATTAAAAACTCTACCAGTGCTGGTCTTTCATTTAGGACCCCCTATTCCTTTCTCTTTGCCTATACTCTGATATCAATCTTTGATATGGAAGGCAATCACGAACCTGCAGTCCAAATAAATTATTGGTGTCTTCCCATTCTATCATTTTTACCTCTCTAGTTATTTCCTCTTAATTCCTTGGTTCCTCTGCCAGTTTTCTCCAATAAGTTCCAGCCCCATTCTTGCCCATTGTCTGCATCCCCAACTGCAGTCATCCCTATCAGCAGAATCTCCTTTCTCCATTCCCGTGTTGGTTTAGTTCTTAGAATACTTTCTACTACTTTACAGATATAATATTCTGCATGATTATTGTCGTTCTCCTTAAGGGCCTGCATCCAAAATCCCAGTGTCTACTTGTTTCTTGAGCTTCCCCTGTTTCATCATCATCCCTTTCCACTTTGAATTATAGTTTTCTGCTTGTGTTATGTAGTCTTAACTCTGTAGCTCTGAAATACCCCTTCAGACTGGGTAATACCAATACACCTTGTTCTACTGGAAGAATCAGCTTACCCTACTTGACTCTTGCCATCTTTCCCTCCCAGATAAAGTCCTTCAGCTCTTTATTAATTGCTACCCACAACTTCCCTTCTGGTTGATAAAAATATGCCTGACCTGTGTATAAGACTAAGGGGACTAAAAACATTTGAACTGCTTGTATCTTACTATCCATATCCATATAACAAAGCTTCCATTTTTCTCGGTTTTTGTATTATCTTCCTTTAGTCTCTTCCCACATATCCTTAGCTGCCACACTAGAATCATTTTAAACCATACTCTTAAGTATTTCATTTTATCATGTCCACATAAGTATGGGCATTCCTGAACAAGTTCATGTGTTGGCACATAATTTACCGCTAATACCTTTGTTTTAGCTTCATTAATTTTGTATCCCAAAAAACTCTTAAACCGACGCAAAATGTTCCACAACACTGTAATGTCTTTTTCTGGTTTTGTCAGGTACAAAATAATATCATCTGCAAATACAGCCAGCTTTTCTTGACTACCATACCAATTATATCCTTCAATTTCTGAGTCCTTTATTTTTTTGCCAGTTGTTCTAAATATAATGCACATAATAAAGGGGAAAGAGGACACGCCTGCCTGGTTCCCTTGCTCAAGCACAAATCATCAGAGCGGACTCCACCCACTTTAATTTTTGCCTCGGATCCCTCATATAATCTCCTAATCAACCTTATATTTTTTCAGGAAATGCAAATGCTTCCATTGTCCTGCTCATAAAGTCCCAGCTTACTCTGTAAAATGCATTCTCTGCATCAAGACTCACCAACAACAATGGTATTTTTTACATCCCTCTTTCCTCTGCATCATCAATGTTCTGTTAATGTTGTCAAATCTTTGCTTCCCCTACACAAAACCACACTGATCCACATCTATCAGTTTTGACATTGCTTAAGTAATTCTTTTAGCTATTATAGACATGAACACTTTATAATCATGGTTTAGTATTGAAATCAGCCTGTACGAAGCTGGATCTGATGGATCCATAGCCTATTATAGCTACCACTGCTTTCTTTTAGAACGGTTGTATTTCTCCTCCTCTTAAGATACTGTTAAACAAAACCTTCCAGATCTTTATCAGTTTTTCCTCCCAGCTTCCAAACTTCAACAGGAATACCATCTATTCCTGGGGACATTCCTGTAAATCAGTTATACATCACAATTTTTACTTCATCTCCTTCTATGCTGTGCGTAATGGGGCCTCATCTACCTCTTGTTGTTGTGTCTTTCGGCTTTTCCCGGTTAGGGGTCGCCACAGCGGAACTCCGGTCTGCTAATGATTGGCAGTAGATTTTTACGTGCTGAGTTGCCAGCTATGACGCACAACCTTCAACGAAGGTACGCCCATTCACGCATGTCTCCACACAGAAGACGCTCTAGCTGAAAATCGAACCGGACTGCGTCTTACTGTGAGGTGACAACACTACCGCAGCACCACCACCTCATCTACCTCTAACCTTGGCATATTTAATTCTTCCATAAACATTGCCATTTGTATCTTTTCTTGATTTTCATATTTCTCTGCTTTACAGACTCTCACAAAATTTCCAAAATATTTCTAATACCTCTAAAGTATTTCTTGTTATCTTCTTTGTTATAGGCTCTCTAAGTTTGACGACAGCCCTTTCTACTTTCTGTTGTCTGGGTCTTTATTCTAAAGGTTTTTGTGCTTTAGTGTTATCATCAAAAAACAGCTGCATATCAGCAATCTCTCTAAGCTTGTGCATATTGTCAAGGTAATCCCTTATTTTCTGCCTAGCATACTGCAGTTGATCCTCTTCTTGTTCTGTGAGATTCCTCCTATTCTACAATACATTCACATTTGTCAATCCCTCTACATAATTTTTGTTACTTTTAACCATAGCTCCCTTTCTTTTATTTCCACCCTATTTTAAACTTCACCTTAATTTTATCCTACTCCCTAGCTATATTTTCAGAATAATTTTCTGTTCTCTCTAACAGCTCCTGAATAATCTCCACAACCCATTCCTCAAACTCCTCTCTTTTCAACAGATAGCTGGGAAAGCGCCAATGTCTCACTTTTATTTCATTACCCTGCGTGTCTCCTGTAACACAGCTGTCTGCATTCTACACTTTTTAATATAGTTCATTATCCTTTCTTGTATGTATTTATCTGTGAGGTCATTTACATTTAAAGACATTAAAGAAAGCATCATTGTATTAAAAAGTTATTATTCCCACCTTTTAAGTATAACACTTTTTTTGCTAAATGACTAGTTCCATCGTTTATGTTACATGTATACACTGTTTGGCACACTGAACTTTTATACAGTTGCCTTGTCATATCCATTTGAGCCTATGTCACATCTTATAAAACTTTTTGTTTTATTGAAAACCCTCAAACAAAAAACAAACACACACTGAATACCCTGCTAAAACTTACTAACTTAATACTAACACACAAAACTATGTACACCTTCAATTAATGAAGTTTTAACCTGTTAATAGGAACAAAAGTCCCAAACTGACATTGCACTGACAGACTTGAGTTAACATAAAAGAGAATGGTCAACCATGCTAGGTCACATGGTGCAGCCTGTGTTTCTACTAAGTGCTGATCAGTTTTGATTTGTCTTTATAGGTTTCCCAGTTGGGAAAACCCCTGAATATTTTCAGAGACCATTAACTACCTTGGGAAAGCCCCCTAAATGCTTTCAGAGGACATTGTCTACTTTAGAAAAACTCCTGCTTGCTTTTAGAGAACATTATCTATTTTGGGAAAACCACTGAATGCTTTCTGAGAACATTACCTCTTAGCCAAGTTCTCTTTTTTTCCTCTCAGCCAATCATTTTCCACCAGACTGCAGCCAGTTTCTCTTTATCAGACTGTCTCCATGGAGACATGAGAACCAGACAGCCAGTTTTTCTTTATCAGATTGTCTCCATGGAAACATAAAGACCAGTTACAGAATTGATACTGAGCTTACATGTATTTGCTGGAAAAAAGAATCATAATATTCAATGTTCTTTTTCATTTACTTGTTCTCTCTTAAAACTTGTTAATAAATCAATGTACGGTCTTCAGTGCAGTCATTTCCCCATGCAAGAATGAGAAAAAGCACATTAACCTCTCTTTTATCATGCTTTTTAACCAGGCTTTTTTATGCATTGCAATGCTTACATTTCTTAAAACTGAAGAAGAAGACACGGAAAAGGGAGAGAAAAAAAAGAACAGCAGCACTTGTCCACAGTCCCCATTACACTTAAAATTAACTGAAAAACTTTACTTTATAGCACATAAAAAGACCACATGCCACAAAACTGGCACTATTTAAGGAAAAAATAATCTTTACTTACAGTCAACCTTCTCCTTCCTCTTGCCCTCCCCAAAGCACTTTTCTTAACATTAATGTCACAAAGTAGGGCATATGCTTTAGAGTCCCCCACAAGTCCAACAGACTCTGAAAAAGTTCAATATTTCCAGATTTTCTTATTCTGTCATATTTCAAAAATATAATTATTGCACTGTAATCCCATATTATGTTACTGGTTTTATTACTGTTCGCCTCTGAAATCCTGTCTCTGCTTCATTTCCAATGTACTCTTGATTTTTTTAGTGGACTCTTGTGCTCCCTTTCTTCTCTCCAACATTTTCCATTGAAACAGTGGAAAATGTTTCACAGATACAATCTCTCTGTGGTCTTTATTACTAGAAGAACAAGAAGAAAAATCACCATCGGTTTCACAGATCACTTTTTGTTAGACAAACTTTTGTATTTCTTCGTAAGCATGTACTTCATCAAAAACGATTTGTCCCTCCAGGGAAGAATTCCTTGAAGACAGCTGGGTACAGCAGTTTGAATCTCACACCTGCATCTCGACATTCCTGAACAGTTGAAAAAAATGTGCTCCTCTTCTGTCTGGTGTACAAGTAATCATTCTCCACAAACACTCTGCTGTCTTCCACTTTTAGTACTTTGTCCTTCTGCCACAATTTTGTCAGAATCAATTATTTCTGGTGGAAGGACTGCATCTTTATTATTAAGGGTCTAGGTTGCTTTCTTACAGCCAGGTTTGTAGCATACACACAATATAACCTTTCAACTAACAACTCCTGCTGTGGAATACCAGTCCAGGTGCTTATTTGTGCTTTCATAAATTAATGCAGTCTGTTCCTTCCAGCTTCTCTGGTATAGCTGAAAATCTCTGGGTTTCCCTACATGCTCTGTCCTCTAATTCTATATTTTGGAAACATCTCTTCCTGAGCAGTCTCATATTTGGCCATCCTTTTCAACCTCTGATTTTTGCACCTGTATCATGTCATCTAAATATCTGTTTAAAGCATCTTCCATTTTTTTCTAGCCTTTTGTTGCTTGTTTTGATATATTCCATCAGTGTTTTGTTTATTTTAACCAGGTCTGTATGAAATTATCTTATATCTTCCTACAGATTAGTGGAAGTCATGTCTGAAGGTTGCACTGCATTTTGCTGAACAGCTGCAGAACTCTCCCCAGTCAGTGTTTCTTCCTGACTTTTTGCAACTGATTTTTTTCCAGGTTTTCTGAATTTCTTTATTGCTGGCATCTAGGCAATACACTTACTAGCCAGTTACTGAAATTTACACAATACATAAACACAAGTCTACCAGCTTTCTCTGGTGAGTTTCTGTTTTCACACTGGGAGAGCTAGAAACAAGCTGTTACTCAATGTGCAGCCATCTTGGAAGTCCCCCATCTGGTAATGAAATGTTATGCTAATTAGATGTCCAGATTTTTAGCTAAATGTTACTGTTTTTCAAGGATCTTTGCTTCTATTTTCAATATGTGCAAGTTGAGAGGTATGTTTCAAATTCTTATGTTGGATATCCTAGTGAGGAGATAAACCCTGCACCATGATGGTGTATATAATGCTTTAATAAGTGCAAACAGATTTTCTGTTTTGTTAGATGCCTTTGTAGTTTGCAAAAGTTTCCACCTGTTAACCAAGTCAGATGCCACCTCAAAGTCTAAAAACACAGAATTTTTTTTTATGATGACTGAAGCTTCCTAAGGTGATTTTGCAGCTCTAAAGGCATACTAATGTATAAGTAATGCATTTCCCTTTTTTTGTTATACTTGGGCCATGGACAAACCAACAATATAATTAAAAAATCCCTAGCACCGTGGCCTCCAGCCTTCACAAAGATACAATTATTAAACTGTCATGATTTATATAAAAGTTCACTATTAATACATCGCCAAACAAAAACTCTCTCAAAGTGATAGTATTAAGAGACAACTTACAAAGAAGAAATTCTGTTAATATCAACATTAAGACCATACAGATGATTTGCTCTATATTTCAAAATAAAATAGCCTTCCTTCCGTGATACCCAAGACTTTATATCAGACTTATGCAAGTTGAATGTTGCAACAATATAAACAACTTTAGATTTTCTGGATTATGTTGTAAAGTATGTAGAAGTCTAGCCACCGCATTAGTCATATAACTTTACCTTATGCCATATACATGTTCCAAAATTCTTTTCCATACGTCTCTGTTTCACCAACATATACCACAGAACATTCACATATCAAGGCATATACCAAACAATGAGACTCAATTTAAAAACCATTCTGTTCTTTAAAATGTATTATTTTATTACAAGTTTCCTCCTCCAAAATTAAAAGGCATGCTGAAGAGACCAAAAACACTACTCCCATGATGTCGATTAACTGTAATTGGTCTTTCCACAAACTGGCTATGTAACAGTTTATCAGCCAAACCTGGTCCACATTTCAAAACAAATCTAAGAAGACAGGTAATACTGATTTTAGCTCTTCATTTGAGAGAGGAATACATCAAATTTTTTGAAAAAAATCAATCATTTTAGTTACATAAAAAACTAAGTGCAAATATACACACATACACACACACACACATGCGCACACCAATCAGTCACCCAGTATACTATCAAAATCTCGCAACTGACAATTGCGAGTGTGCATATATGCGACACAAACTGTCGTAAAACAAATTACCAATCATTCACATAATGAAAAGTAGGAATTAAGGAAAGTCAGCAACTCAGGAATGTCAACTTTACTGAAAATACCTACACTTCTGCTTATGTGCTACAAACATTTTGCAGGGGGGGGGGCAAACCCCCCTGCACCCCCCACACTCCCTGCTACTGATATATATATATATATATATATATATATATATACAGTACATACACAAACTTAAGAGATTGCACTGCAATGAAGGAGAGGGTAAATTTCCCAATCCCCACTATAGTGCGATCTCCATTCAAAATAACAAATCCACAAGAGTGAATGCACACTAGTATTCGCTATTGTAGATTCATCATTTTTAAAATCAATGTTACTCCAACTCGGAAACTTGCCTTTCGCCTTTCCAGGTCACGTAACTGACATGCGACATTTTATGGTAAACAGAGTCACCCTCTTCCTTAGAGTTTCCTTTAATATAACAATGTTTTTTATTATCCACTAAAGGCTTACTATATAATTCATATAGGGAATTTCTTAACCTCTATACTTCCACCTCGTCTCTAAAATCAGTTTCTTCAGAACAGAATCTCTGTGCTCACATCTGTCCATAAGGCAAAAGTTTAATTAAACCTTTCATACGATCTCTATCTGCATGAAAGAAATTCACAGAAGCTGTATCATTCCTTCCCATTTTCTCTTACCCTTACTATATAAAATTAAATCTAAATATCTAATTTCCTCTGAATGAATACATGCTGTAAATTCTAAATCAAATCTGATCTATTTTAAATGCGTTAAATTCATCTATACTCATTCTACTACCTCTGACTACAACTATCGGACAATAATTAATAATTTTTAAATTCTGAATACTGTGTGCCAGATGTACTCCATCTCAAAACATTCGTACGTAGCACTAGCCTAGCTATCCTTGCGAGCCATTTTTAAGCCTAGCCAACTTCCCTCACAGTGTTTAAATTAATCTATCCCATTTGGCGCTAGACTGCCATTACGCATCCCATGGTCAATAATTATGTATTACCCCAGTGATAATAATTAGGGTCATACCATAAATAATTTGAGGTGTCCCATGCATGGATGGGATAAAACATTTAGGAGCTGCCTCTGTCCATTAGTAGTACAGGGGGCAGACTTGGGGTAAATTTTCTGCTTCCCATCCCATAGATCAAAGTTTCGCTTGAATATGGATGGGGATGATCTTTGTTTTATGTGGATGGGGAGTTTATTCCACAGCAGCGGTATCCTCTTTAAGATAAACCTGTCTCTCTCCGAACCATGCTGTTGATGTTGTAGAAAAGGTTTAGAGCCCTAGACCTAGCATTTCTGATGCCATTTGACTTGTTGATGTGTCAGTAAATCCATCAGTATTGGGTAAGAGGATATGTTACATAAAAATATTTGCAAAGGAAGGTGCAAAGTAAGGTCTTATAGCCATTCTTCTCTCCTTGTAAATAATAATCTTGTCCAAAATGAAAACAGATATGTGTAAGTGAAAACTTCCACTATCGCAACAATAAAGACTGCCTGTGGTATACCTCCCACAGTCCTTTGTACAGCTGTCAAACAATAATTGTGTTTATACACTCTATGGCACTCTACTCTCCCTCTCCTTATCTCCCAGTCACAACTGCTGTACCACAAGGCTCTATCTATCCTTGGTCCACTCCTCTTTAACATTTTCACCAACAATCTAAACTTTCACACAACAGGCCACCCCAATACAATATACAGATGATTCCACTCTCATCTGCACATCTGACAATGCTGTACACCTCAAAAAAACAGAAGCTTTAGCAGCCACTGAAATATGGCTTTGTAATTCACAACTCATGCTCAAACCAAAAAACGACCAAACTACTACTTTTTTCCCCAATTCCCTCTATCATGAAAAAATAAATTTGAAGACCTCTCTCTTGATAATACCACCACTGAAGTCACTTCCCATACCAAACTATTAGGGGTGATAGTGGATAATAATCTTACATTCGACCTGCATATACAAAACTGCATGAGAAAACCTCATCAAAAACCAGGGATGCTTTACAGAGCCAAAAACTTTCTTTCCGATGCAACTAAAACTACACCTCCCACTACTTAGTTCCTCCCCACACTTACTTATGGCGCTCCCACCCTTATTAACTGCCAGGCTTCCTAAAAATTGAATCTTGAACAATGTTATAACAAAGTTGCTAAATTTGCAGAACATACCACTTTCAGTACCCACCACTGTATAGCACTAAAAGCCTAAATTATTTGGAAGTGCCACATCAACTAACATATACACAGCTTCTTACCAACTATAACATTATCCAGCTGCCTATCCAGCACTAAAAACATTCTACACAACTATGTTCCCAGAGGGTCATTATGATCTGGTGATGAAAAACGCCTGTCTATAAAGCTAGCAAATCTGCACTCGTACAAGGTTGCTAAGGCCTGGAACTCCTTTCCTGTATCCATCAGGTCTATACCCTCCGTCCTATCTTTCAAAACCACTCTGAAAGCCTTCTTAGGTAAAATCTGTCTCTGTTCTTGTTCAAAACCAGGAAAACTTAAATCCCTGAATGTGAACAAGTACCTTTTCATTCCTTATACCTCCTTACTCTCCTTTCTTCACTCTCTTCCTTACTGCTATCCAATTCTCTTCTCTGACTTTCTCACTAAATATACCATAAGCCTGTTCACCCCTCACTTCATTGCAGTTCCTACGTGTATTACACCACCCTACCTTTAATTTCTCTACTGTCTAAAATTTCCCTAAATATTAAATAATTGTCATATCCCTTATATCAATTCTTAACCAATGTTTTTATATTATGTCTAATTTGTTACAGTCATTCTAACTGTAGATGCTTTTGTTTTGTTTTTGAAGACTGTAAAATTATAGTTCTTAAAATGTTCTGTAATAATTTAGAGCTTGTCTCCACGGGCCTCCTCTGAAAATGGATTTCTACCCAGTTGGACTTTCTCTGTAATCAAATGTCAATAAATAAATACATATTAAATACTACCATATAGGCCTTTTCATTTAACAATTAGACCTGAGTCCTTGAAAATAAACAAATCCATACTTTTAAAATAAGGCTATAGCATATTATTTAAAAATGTTCCTACTGGTTCTAAGAATCCATTAATCTCAGCTACTACTGCTCTTACTAGCGGATGTTGCATATCTTTTTGTAATTTTGGTAGTCTATACAAATGATAAAATGCAATAATTTATCCTTTTAATTCTAATTCCTCCTGAAACTGCTATGATGGAATAGAATATGACTTTATATAACAATCATTCTTATTTAATACTTCAAGACACATTTCTATATTGCTCTTTCCCCAAAATAACATTAGAACCCTTATTTGATAGTTTAATTACAAGCTCATCGCAGTCTTGTAGTTTTTTCCTCAAAAGTTTATTTTTCAAATACAGTTGAATAAATTCCATAGAATTTGTATATAACATCTTAATAACTATGTACACTATTTACATCAGCCTGACACTATAACAGAGCTCAGTATATACTATTACATTATAGGTATAACAATCCAGTTATCAGAGTGTATCTGTTCAGTTATTGTAAAGTGTCAATCAATGATTAGACTTTTTTCCATGGATGGTTAATAAATGGCTTAGGATGAATCCTTAATTCTTTAATTTTAATTTCTGACAATGCTGTGGTCTTCAGTAGGCTGTAGAAGTCTTCCAAAGTCAGTAATTTGTATTCCATCTTCTTGTTATACACTTCCTAGAGATTGCAAGTATTGTCTATACTAGATACATATTTGACTCATTCAAATGAGGACCTTCATACACATTTAATAATACTAGAGCTTTAGATAAGTTAAACGATTAATTAAATAAAGCTTGTAAAAAGTTTTTAATACCATTCCAAAATGGCTTAATTTTAACACAGTCGAAAAAATGTGATTCCAATCTGCATTGTGTATTTGCTCACACCTCCAAAATATTCCCTTTGTGGAAGAATTAACTTTAGTAATTCTATCTAGAGTTAAGAATGCTCTGTGCAAGCATTTCCAATTAAAAACTTTCCAGTATTGTGTAAAGGATGTATGTTTTATGATAATAAAATATTTGATTTAATTTCTTCAATTAGCTGTAATGAGTGTCCTTTTGTTAGATAAGTCCAATATGAGGATTTGGGTGTTGTTTTATAATTTATCAATATCTTGTAAAATTTTGAAATACTATTTCCCATGTCATAATCATTACATATGATTTCATATTGGTATTTTTTAAGTTTAGGTATTTCTTTAAATGAATAATTACTAATTATTCTGCATAAATCTTGTGAATACGTCAGAATGCTTTGCATAGTTAGTCAATCTTGTTGTGGAATTTTGTATGTTGTTTCTATTGTTTGCATATCCAGAACTTTTAGTTCTTTGATACACCGAAACCAACAAAAATCCTTTCTGTTCCCAAGAATTAATTATTTCTCTGTATATTTTATGTGGATAGCTCTTTCTAACTATGAATGGTGTTAAAAGAGCAAACCAGATTTTTAAATCTATATTTGCATTAATAATTTTCTTAAATGAGTAAATGTAATAATTAATCATACAAGTTTTAGTGGGCTTAGTTATGTTATATTGCATACTAATACATAATATGTGCCATGGCAAATTGTTTTTATCTGTTATTTGAAATTTTTTGGTAAATCAAATTCATTTATTGCTAATACAGTTAGTAATTCTTTCCAATTTGCAGAATAATGTGGACTTATCCAATCTGAGATTGTTTTAGATATTGATGCTTTTATATATGTTTCTGTATCAGGAAAGTTTAATCCTCCCTGTTTCCATGGTCTGATATGACGTATTAAAGCTATTCTGTTTCTTTTTGGAAATCATACAAATTTTATTAGGCATCAGTTTATTTCTTTGAGTATATTCATTTCTGGTAACAGTTGTACTGCCAAAGCTATATACAGAATTGTGGTAGTAAAACCATTTTTATTAACTGTAGTCTATCTTCAAATGTTAATATTATTTTGTTCCACTTTTCCACAGAGATTTTAATTGTATTGATGATATTATTGTAGTTTTTTGAGACTAATTCATTATTATCCTTGCATAACTCAATTCCTAGATATTTTAAGGTAGAGTCTTGTTTCCCTATAATGTGATTCCCCTTTGTCTGCAATTCTTTTTTTTAATTTAAAAATAACAATTTTGATTTTGATTTACTGAACTGGAGTCTGAAGTCCTGTAAAATGCGTCATTAAAATATCTAATTCTTCTAATGTCTCGTTTGTATTGGACAATGTTAATAATATGTCATCAGCAAAAGACATTACTTTAGAATTGTATTGTTCATAAACATCTACTCCTTTGTTTTTTGTATTGTTACTTATTGAATATGCCAATATTTCAATAGCCAAAGCAAACAAAATCGGTGACATGGGACATCCTTGTTTAGTACCCTTTGTTATACGTACAGATTCAGATGTGAAAGGACCTAGCTTAACATCCGCTAAATTATTTGTATATATATTCTTTAGTAGATGAACAAAGGAAGGAGGGAATTCAAATAACACCAGAATTTTGAATAAATAGTCCCGATTTAGGGAATCAAAGGCTTTCTCTATATCTAAGCCAATTATGAGTGTTTCTTTATTAACAATCTATGAGAGAAATGATCCTTTTAATATTGTCATGTGTATGTCTATGATATATAAATCCAGTATGATCATTATTTATTGTTTTGGATAGTGGTATTTTCATTCTGTTAGTTAATATTGTCATAAATATCTGGGTCAATATTGGATTATCGAATAGTTAAAAGTTCGGACACCATATGTTCGAACTCTTAAATATTCGAAAAAATAAAAAAAAAACTACCTGAAAGGTTAAGCAGGGAGCCCCCCCCCTGCACCCCCCATACCGCCCACTCTTTAAATATACTAATTCCGAGATCGCACTATAGTGCAGACAATGGAAAACTGCCATTCCCACACTGTACGGAGATCTCAGTTGAAACATTCAAACATTTACATGTTCCATTATATGGTATCAACCATATGACGTTCGAACATGTAAATGTTCAATAACATAATATAGACCCCAATATCTTATAGTCATTTAATAATGATATAGGTCTATATGCGGTACGGAGGACTGGCGATTTGTTTTCCTTTAGGATTAGTGTGATTAAGGAATATCTCCAAGAGGGTAGTATTAAAGCTTGTGACTGAATTTCTAATAGAGTTTTATGGAAGAGGGATAGTATCTTTGAAGGAAAAAGTTTACATATTTCCATAATTATGCCATCTATACCTGTAGCTTTATTATTTTTACCCTCTTTTATTGCATCTGTAATTTCTCTGTAGGATATGGGTGCTTGCAGATCTAGTTTTAATTTTTCTGTTTTTTTTTATATTAGAACATTTTTCATCTAGATTTAATTGATTGATTTGTATAGTTTCTTTTTGGAAATGTTCCATATAGTGATTTCTATAGGCATCAAGAATGTCACCTATATCCGAGACATTTTTCCCTTTCTTTTCATGAAGGTTACATTTAATGTAATTAGCTTTTGATTGTATTTTGATTCGTGTGGATAAATTATGCAGATATTTGGGAGAAGTGGCCACAGTATTCATTTTTAGTTTTTCTAAAGTTAAACTAGTTTTATGTGTTAGAATTTCGTTGTATTTATTGTTTAATACTTCTACTTTCTTTTTCATCTACAAATGATTTTGATTTTTTTCAGCTTTTATTGACAAAAGTTTGGATTGTAGATCTAATAATTCAGAATCCCATTCTCTGATTTTTTTTTATACTAAGTTAGGGTTTTACCATATATGTAAGCTTTTAATGAGTCCCATATCATTATTTTATTTATCTCTGTGGTGTAATTAATATCTAAGAAGGACTGCAATTCAGATAATAACCAGGGTGTGAACTCTTTAATTTTAGTTATAAATGCTGGAATTCTGGAGTTAAAGATTAATGGTTTGTACCCATTTTGAAGTTTTAGTATCAATGAATTGTGGTCTGAAAAGGGGCAGGGACTGATTGAGAAATTAGTGATTTTAGAGAGTACGTCATGGGTAGCAAATAATTTATCTATTCTAGTTTGGGTACCAAATCTGTGATCTTGATGGGAAAACAAAGATTTACCTTCTTTAAATTTGACAGTATCTACAACATGAAATGATTCTACCCACTTGTTTAAAGCTTTTGATACAGCAGATATATGCAGCGATCTTTTATTTGTAGTTTCAGAAATATCAAATATACAGTTAAAATCCCCTCCTAATATTAAGTTCCCTTTATAATTATTAGAAATGAAATCCAAGTGTTTTAACAGTTCCTGATCCAGTGCCTGGGAACCAGTATAGATTGGCTAGGGTCCATATTCTATTATTATATTTAACTACTACTGATGCCATAAGGCCTTCTTTATCTTCATACTTATAAATGATTTCTGGGTTAATCATATTTATTTTCCATAAAACTGTTACCCCTTTTGTCTTTGTCTTATAAGTGGGTTGCGTCAATATCATATATTCCTTAGGATTCCATTTGTAATTGTCATTTGTTTTGAAATGAGTCTTGAAGGAAGACAATTTGTGTTTTGTTCAGTTTTAAATATTTCAGTAGATTTTATCTCTTGCTAGGATTGTTTAAGCCATTGGTATTTAAAGATAATAAAGTTAAATCTATCTTAGGTTATTTAGACTATGTATTTTTTGTTTTATTGTGACTATTAAACATTTTCTTCTAACTATAAAGTATGAGCTTTTAAAGGAAATTGTCAGTTTTATACTTTGAGTGTTTACCAATAAAGTAATGCTTTGGTCAGGCACACTAAAATGTTTTTGTGAAATAAATTTAAACTAATGTAGGTTAACAAAACTAATATATGCACTAGCTATGGAATGAAAATCATTACTAATCTGATGGATAAACCTAAGTCCATCAGATTATCACTCATACCTTAACAATTCAGAGCATCTGAGCTCCATAAATTGAATTATCATATGGAGAATATTTGTAATAGGAATAAGCAATATTTACATTATTTTGAACAGATATAGTACTATTGTAGATTAGACAGAATTCTGGTACAATATAAATGTCTACTTATTTATAAGCAATTAATATTTGCATGAAATAAGGATGACAAGTAATTCAATAATTTACACTTTTTTACACTCTTTTACACATCCTAGTTGACCCAACATACAAATCTTTATTCACAAACCTACTACTCTTAACTACAACTCTCGCTTCTCTTACAATTCCATACACACTAACCTTCTTTGAACATTCTTCTCTTTCTGAGCAACACCACCCGTACCAACAAACTCTACCTCTTTCTCACATAAACTCACTTAAACATAGTAACATAACTGCCACCTTTATCTACATACTTCCTAAGTACCGGAGATCTATCCATGTTACTTACTTCCCTGTCAAAAAAACTCCAATCAATTACTACAAAATCCTTAAGTTTGTACAATATCCCCTACAACACCCCCTATTAGATGGTGATATTCATCCTAACCCTGGCCCCAATACTAATTCTCCCAATAACCCTCACAGTCTAACATGTCCTACTATTACTACCCCTAATAGACCATCTAACTCCCTCCTGATTGCTCACTTTAACATCCGCAGCATTAACAATAAAATTGCCCACCTACATGCACTATTAGAGGTGCACTCATTTGACATTCTTTGTAATATAGAAACATGGCTAAAACCCTTTACTCTGGACCAGGAGATTACCCCTCCTGGATATAATATCCTAAGATATGACCACAAAAAGGGAGGAGAAGTATAAATCTGAACTCCAAGTGTCACCCTTCAATGTGCCACTACCCTCAGATACCAATGCAGAAACCCTTACTGCCAAGCTACAAATCAATAACTTCAAATCTATCTATCTAATTTGCACATATCTCCCTCCTGGAAATAATATTAATACACTTGAAAACATACTTAGTCACCTATCTACCCACCTACCTCAGGAAACCATTGTATTAGGAGACTTTAATATAGACTGGGCAACCTGTAGTTCCCCTAATCCTACCAATCACATAAATCTACACAGTTTCTCACAGATAACAACCACCCCTACTAGAATCCATAAGCCAAGCAACAAGGAAATCACCCTAGACTGGATCCTTCTCAACAGCCATCTTGATACTTATAAACCAGGAACCCTTCCCGATGATATCAGTGACCATATGCTAACCTATATCATTAAACAGAAAATTCACAGCCCTAATACTAATAATTTTAAATCCTCCCGCTCCAAAAAATTCTTTAATCCAGACAGCTTCCAAAACTAACTAAAAGCATGTGACTGGTCACCCATGTCTCATCTTCAACTTGATGAAGCAGTGACCTACTTTAATACTAGATTCCTTCAAATGCTAGATTACCATGCCCCCATTCGCTCTTCCCGAATAAGAACCAAAATTGCCCCCTGGCTTACAAAACATACTAGGCAAAAGATCCTCCTCAGAAATAAAATTATGGCCAAATGGAGCGCCTCCAAAAGTCCATCAGATCACCTTTAGTTTAAACAATTAAGAAATGCTATCAAGAAAGACATTGGGAGGGTGGCCTAATGGTTAAGGTGTTTGCCTTACAAACACAAGGTGCAGGGTTTGAATCTCACAAGGGATAATTGGCTAGGCTTAAAATGGCTCGCAAGGGCAGTTAGCCTAGTACTAATCTATGAACTATGAATCTATGAACCTATTCTCAGAGACAAAAAAGACTATTACCTTCACCTTCAACAAAACCAACAAAAACCACAAAAATTCTGGACAGGCATTAACACACTTCTTAAACCAGGGCACTCTAAATCTCCTCCCCCTTCAGGATTTAACCATAACAACTCTAACCTTATACCTGATGCCTTTAATAACTATTTTACAGAAGCCATTCTAACCCTAGCTAATACTTTACCACCCATCACCACTCCACCATTAAATACCAATAATACTCTAACTCCAACCTTTCATATTCAACCTGCACCCACATTCCTCATTAGCAACCTCCTTCAAAAACTTAAACCATGCTCCCCTTCTGCTGACTGCCTTCCAGCAGAATTCCTGCAAATTGCTGCTAAAGAAATTGCCTATCCCATCTCCATCCTTATAAATAGAACAATTTTAGAAAGCAAAATCCCTTCCATATGAAAAGCATCTCACATCATCCCTCTACACAAATAAAATATTGTCTGCGGATCCACCAATAAGTGCCACACATCCAAAATAGTGCAAGCCGATTTATTGAACCAAAAAAACACAAAACAAACTCAATGCGCACAATATAAAATGCAATAAAATAAAATAATTAGAAATCTATTTATTTTATTTTATTTTATCGCATTTTATATTGTGCGCATTGAGTTTGTTTTGTGTTTTTTTGGTTCAATAAATCGGCGTGCACTATTTTGGACGTGTGGCACTTACTGGTGGATTCGCAGACAATATTTTATTGGCGTTTATCCCTCTACACAACGGTGGATCATCTACCAAGCTCTCCAACTTTCGGCCTATCGCCTTACTCTCTCCAATAGCTAAAATAATATAAAAATGCATACACAGACAACTACCTGACCACCTCCTCCATAACAATTCACTTGCTGACTGCCAGCATGGGTTTAGGCCATTCCATAGCACAACAACTGCCCTGCTATCCTTTTCTGACTCCATAAACAAAAATCGTAACAATAATACTTTCTCCTCTGCACTGTTTATTGACCTCTCAAAAGCCTTCAATATGGTGAACCATAACATGCTCATTGACATACTAAAAGCCCAATACACAAGCACTACATTGATTTAAATCCTATCTTGAAAACAGACAGCAAGCAGTACTTTGGGATAATAATCGTTCTACTTCTCTCCCTGTAAATATTGGAGTACCACAAGGCTCTATATTAGGACCCCTTCTCTTTTCATTGTTTATTAATGATCTACATACCAAAATTCCTCAAGCCACCTGCACACAATATGCAGATGACTCAACTTTAATTTGTTCAGCCAAGTCCATAACCTCTCTCCAGTCCCTCACTCAAACAGTATTTAACAGTGTTGAAAATTGGTTTATGCAACACCGTCTCCTTTTACACCCCAAAAAACTAAATTATTGCTCTTTGCTCCTACTCATAAGTCACCTCATCCATACTTCACAGTAACCTCTAACAATGGAACTAACATATCCCCTGACACTACAACCCATCTACTGGGAGTAACAACTGATAACAACCTTAGCTATGATGACCATATTAATGCTACAATAAAGTCTGTCAACAAAAAACTAGGCACCCTTTACAGAATCAAACCCTTCCTTACCCCTTCAGCCAGAATCACTATTGCCCAGACTCACCTGATCTCTACCCTTTTCTATGCTACTGTGATGTATACCAACCTATCTAGAAACAACCTCATCAAACTCTCTACTAGTTATAATAACATAGCCAGATTTGCCACTGGCACCCCTTTCAGAACTCACCAGTGTCATAACCTCAAACAACTGGGATGGTTAGAACTGCAGAACCTACTACTTTGTCAACAACTTATCACCCAAAATATCCTTTATCACCCTAATAATACCCCAATCCTTGCTAATCTGATTACCCCCTACAACAATCATGCAACTCTATGCTCAGCTAACAAAATTGTAGTCTCCACTATTAAATCTAACAACAAACCTGGGGAGCTCACTTTTCACCAATACAGTAGGAGAAAGCTGGAACCAGCTTCCTAGTGAACTTTCATCTCTTGCTTCCACTCATCTCTTTAAAAACCATCTTAAAGAATATCTTAAAACTCACTGGCTTTGCCCCTGCTCTAACCCAGACTGAGATACCCTGATTGTTTATCTCTTTCCCCTTTTTCGCTCTCCTTACACTTCTATACTCCACTGTTCTATGTAACATACCTGTAAAAAAAAAAAAAAAAAAAATATATGTATATATATATATATATATATATATATATATATATATATATATATATATATATATATATATATATATATATATAAGAATTTTTTTAAATTCAATATTTTTGTTTCTTTTTTTGATTGCTCTCTCTCAAATTATTACTCTCAGCATTTGATCTTAGCATTAACCTGCTAAGGACTCTATATAACTTATTTCAACCTCCATGTAACAATGTCTGACTATTACTGTATATTGTAATCTTTGTCACTGCTAATGCTTGGAGCTTTTCTCTGCGGGCCTCTACTGAAAATGGACATATATCCAGTTAGACTAGCCCAGTCAACAAATGTAAAATAAATAAATAAATCATAGTACAGTAGGATGCATCATATATAAAACCTCAGTAAAAGATTATAGCACATAGTTATTTAACATATTCACCCTTATTGACGAAGTCTTTCAAAATGCATTACTTAATATAAATAAATGGTAATAATATTTATACCTAATGTTTATAATACAATGTATTTTACTGGATATATCAGAAGTTATATTTCATTGTTTGTCAGCATTTAAGTAATCACTTTGTTGCTAACTTACTTAAAGCATCAAGTTTGTTTTATGTGAACATTGATGAAAGTTAGTGCATTTAATTATCACTGCATCCCTATTCCCCCCATTTCCTACACATAAGGATTTTCATATCTGTCATTTCTTATTATAACATGAGTGAAATTATAGGTTAAAAACAACAAATTCACTTATTGTGATTAATGATTACAAGTTCCCTTTCCATATTCATAAATTGCCATTTTATGGCACATACTGAAAGTTTTTAGATTTAAATGGCAACATTCTATTTTGTATAATCAGCAAAGGTTAAACTGAGTGATTATTGTCAATTTAATACTATATGTTCAGAATGTGATTGTTACATTCTGTGACATTCCTAGTTCAGGCTTCTATTGTTTCCCATGAACAACTTTGTCAGTTTGATGTCATGTATAAAACATTAATTACCTTGGTAATAGCTTAAGTATTATGTATGGTCAAAATGTATTACAAAAGCACAATTCAAGTTAAAGCAATTATATGACTTGTTATGCACATTTACTTATATGAGAAAATCATCATGCTTCCCTTTGATGTTCAATATAGTGTATGTCATTTATGACACGTTAAAACAGTAGTGTTATTATACACAAGCCCATGTTATTATACTGAGTGTCTATTGTCAATTTAATACTATTTGTTCAGGATATGATTGTTACATTCTGTGACATTTCAAGTTCAGGCGCCCATTGTTTCTCTTGAACAACTTTGTCAGTTTGCCGTCATGTATAAAACATTAGTTACCCTGGTAACCGCTTAAGTATTATATATAGCCAAGATGGGTTACAAAAACTACAATTCATGTTAAAGCAATTACATGACTTGTTATGCACATTTACTTATATAAGAAAATCATCATGCTTCCCCTTGATGTTCAATGTAATGAATGTCATTTATGACTAGTTAAGACAGTAGTGTTATTATACAGAAGCCCGTGTTATTAAATCCTGTCTTTAATATCTAAATTCAGCAGACTGCCTCATCTTATATAATGATTATATATTTTATGTCTAGATTTACTAAAATCATACATTACATAAGCTCCTTCCAAGCATGTTTATACCGTCCATACACTTTAAATTATGAGACCCTTCAAGTTTCTTATTCATTACAAGTATATTTCCATCCTTACATATACACATATCAGTACTTCAAGCACTAACAACAATGCCCATTCAGTTTTGCCACCATACCACTCACTAGTTCATGTGATGTGTTTCCAGGCTGTTCGTAAATATCCAAACCAATATTTGTCCTGTTCCATTTTACCAGCCTGTTCCATGCACTGGCCACAATGCCAGTGAACCACTCAACACAATTCATTCCCATAGATATTTCCATGAAGGAAATCTAATCACTCTCTAGCACTTCCCGGCAACCTCAAACACCCCTAGAATCAGCTATCCCCATATGCCCAACACGTCCGAGCAAACTCACCCCCCCAGACCACTGCAAAGGGTACTTTCACAATAACTCAGACTTCTACTCTTATGTAAGTCCTTAATGTGTTTGGACCAAAATATATTTTAAATATAAAATTGTGTTTATTATTTTTTTTTTCTTTTATCAAAAATCAACTTAATGAGCTAAACAAAGTGTTAGGAGACCATTAATATGTGTACATGTGGTTTAAAACAGCCCTTTTAGATATATATATATATATATATATATATATTTTTTTTAAACCAAAAATGTGACTGCTGAGAATCATCTCGGAGGCTCCTTAGAGCCATTAAGCATCACTGTCACTCTGTCTCCACTACCATAGCAACATGGGAGCATCTGTTTCTGTTAGTGTGTCTGTGTACTGCATACCAGAGGCTCGCAATGCACCTGAAGCAAAGTTTCACTTCACTGCAGCTTCAAGCCTAAATTCCCTCCCCTTCAGCGAGGTAGCAGCCAGGAAAAAAACAAAGAGCAAACAGATTAAAAAAAAAAACCTCCCAACAAGCCGCCACAACAAGAGACAACACACTCTTCTAGCCCTCCCACCTCTCACTCAGCAGACTTACAAACAAACCATTAAAACAAACCCACCACTTCTGGTAAAGCTCAAGAAAACAACGAAGAACCACGATCCAAGTACAAAACGTTTAATAAAACCTCTAGTGTCTCGGCATGGAGCCTTCAAAGGAGAATAAAACAATTCTAAACACTCAAGTATATATAACAGGACCAATTAGCCACTAATTACACAATTAATCCTAAATTAGGTTAAAGAAACTTTCCAATTGCATTCCACATTAATACGTGCTGGACTTAAAGTCCCATTCTTCAATATATAAAAACAGTTTCCTTGTACAAACATTTTTTTCTTAACATCAAAATTCCATCCTCTATCAGGAATATGTTCTAATTAATGTCCCTAATATGTTCTTGGACTCTAAGTTTGAAAGCCATTTTGCTTTCACCCACATAAAACATGCCGCAGGGACAAACCCCTTCTGTGTTACATGAAAATTTACAATTTGCCTTAAAAGGAACTCCATTAATATATTTAAATGTTCTACATACATATTTACATGTAACACCTCACAGTAAGACGTTGTCCCGTTCGATTCTCAACTAGAGCGTCTTCTCTGTGGAGACATGCGTGAATGGACGTACCTTCGTTGAAGGTTGTGCGTCAGGGCCGGCAACTCGGCACGTGAAAATCTACTGCCAATCATTAGCGGACCGGAGTTCCGCTGTGGCGACCCCTAATCGGGAAAAGCCGAAAGACACATCATCTACCACAGGGAAATGTACCTACTACATTCAGTGTTTGACTAATTCTATAATCAGAACAGGAGAAACTAGCATGTACTAAAACATCTTTAATACTCTTCCCCTTGCGGTATGAGAATATGGGAGCTTTGCATATTATATCAGAAAGTTCTTTAAATCTCAACAGGAAATTCCAATGATGTTTAATTATTTCCTTTATCTCATCTGATAAAACATCATATGTAACAACTACATACATTTTTTTCTAAGATTAGATGTTTTTATCAATTATATTGGTAGGTTCCCCAGGTTTTTGACCTAACCAACTTGTTCTGGGGATTCTCTTTAACCTTATTCAATATGGCATATACATTCTGCTTACAATAGCCCCCTCCTAACAAATAGCTCAGATGTTAAGTTTTTTAACAAGGTCAGGGCTATTATTACATAACGGCTTCACACGGAGAAGTTCACCATATGGGAGAAATTTCAACAGATGGGGTGGATGACAACAGCCTGCATCTAAAAAATGCATACCATCCTCAAATTTTCGGTGTATCTTGCTCACCACCTTTGCATTCACCTCCCCTACTAAATACATAACCAGAAACGTTACTGATCTGCCTACCTGTACACCATCAAATTTTAAAGAAACATATTGTTCTGAAGTTCATTCAAAAAGCCAATAACTTTCTCCTGGCCCCCTTTACAAATAAAAATTAAATCATCAATGTACCTATAAATACTGGGTTACATGCTCCTTAAAAAATGTTAAACCATACAGATGGTCCATTTCAAACAGACCCATCATAATATTGGCATACATGGGGCAAAAGCTGCCCCCATGGCTGTGCCTCGTAGTTGATGAAAGACTTGACCATCAAACTCAAAATTATTATTCGTCAAGCAAAATTCAACTTGTTCAATAATATAATATGTTAAAGGGTTATCCCCCAATGTTCTTCTTAAAGCTTCAATACCATGTTTATGTTCAATACTGGTATATAAACTTTTGACAGCAACAGTTAACCAGTACATCTCTTGTGACCATGTCACAGAATTTATTTTTCCTAAAAAATCATAACTATCTTTAATAAATGAGGGTTGTTTATTAACAAATGGTAACAAAAAACTGTGTAAAAAAAACATATTATTCAAAAAATATTTACACTCTGAAACAATAGGGCAGCCAGGAGGGTTATGTATATTTTTATGAATTTTAGGCAAGCAGTAGAACTTGGCAATTTTACACCCCAGTACATCAAATTTATTTCTCACATCATTGATTGAGAAGTAACCTAGTCTTACTCCTTTATTCAGTAGATCTAGATACCTTCTAATAGGTCCCTCATACTCTTTCATACTACTTCTTTTATAAGTGTTCTAATCATCAAGATGTTCATAACACATTTCAGCATACGGTGTATAATGCATTATAATAACCTTATGCCCCTTATCCACTGGCTTAAATATCAGCTGTTGGTTTTTACTAGGTCCCTGTAATGCTTGCCACTCTAATTTTGTTAAATTATAGCAAATAAGATTTTTATTCATTATGAAATCCTTATACAATGTTTCTAAGGCAAAATCAATCGTAGAGGAGAATTTTTCTATGCCAACACGATTAAATGGTGTAATAAACTAACTCTTCTGCACAATTTTAGAGGTGTCCAACTTAGAAAATGCATTATATACTATTTCATCTTCAAAATCCGACATGCAAGAATAAAAACTATCATCTGATACACTCTGTGTGGATACATTTTTCCACATCTTGAACATTTATACAATCTCTTTCATGTTGAAAATAATTAGCAAAATGTAGTTTCCTAATTAAACAAAACATGTCTTTTTTAAGCATATACATTCTCGGCAAGACAGGTAGAAACTTTAAACCTCGATTAAGCACTTCCATTTCCCTATCACTAAGCACATAACCAGATAAATTAATAACATATTTACTCTGATCAAGAATATTTACATTGTCCAAAGAATAATCTATTATTAAATTATCAGTCCCGTAATTAATTCCATTGGACTCGCTTGTACCTGTGATATGTGAAAGGCTGTCCATCATACGGTTGTTTATACGCTGGTTCAGGAGCCGTTCTCATTCTTTTGTTGTTCCTATGGCTGCCATTCTTGGTTCTTTGACCCATCCGAAAGGTCTGGTTCATATACTGGGGATCTTGGGCTGCTGGTAAGTCCAGATAATCACCGGAATCACTCTCCCTCTCCATGGAAACTTCTGAGCCTACTCCCAAACCACCATTGTGTTGTGACTCCTCCTGCCATTCCCCTGAACGGACCCACATAGGACATCTCTTCTTATTGGTTTTCCACGTAAACAGTGCACCACTGTTGTAATCACATATATCACGGTGTAACTTGCTTTTCTTAATATTCAGCAGATCTTGTTCAAAATCTGCTAGTTTGTTTTTAATATCACGGAGACAATTCTCCAACTGTTCATTACCCAATAAGTGGGAAAGAGATAGCAAGCCACACTGTCCTCTCGCAATTTGGCTTGTTTAAGTCTATCTCTTTCCACTAATATGTTTATCCACTCAACAGAGCAGCGGTGAGCAGCTGCTACCCACCTAGTTTGAAACCTTTTATAATTTTCATCTTGGGTGTCAAAGGGTGTTGTAGGATTTTTAAAGCCCTCAGACCCCTAGGTGTAATGTCCAGTTCCAAGTATCGTTGTAAACTTAAACAGTTCAAATGTATTGATAGTTCCTTGGACATAAATCTCTTTAGATTCAACAGACCACAAGCTGTCAGCCCGCTGTCCTACCATAGAAAATGGATTATTAGTCCTTTTATGATGTTCTTCCAAAACCTTTTTCCAGGGTATGACATTCTCATCCCCCCCGGACTGAATGCTTAACATTTCTCTCATCTATAGGTGTAGTGAACTGATCCATGGTTCTCTGACCAGATTCTAATGATTCCTGCCTAAACACTTTAGGCAAATTAATACAAACAAACCGTTCTCTGCCAAAATATCCCAAATCACAGTTCTGTCCACCCCATTCCCCTGGATCCAGGCTAAAACACCAACTGTCTCTTCCTAATACACAAGCATCAGTAAAACCTTGATCACAAGCCGCAACCCACAGCTTCCCGGAGACAAAAATGGCAACATATAACAGCTGCTAGACACAGCTGCATCTACATACACCATGTCAGGCTTAATCCAACAGCACTCGAAGCTATGATACCTGTCATAATTGATATTATGTTTAGACAGAATAATAATGACATTTGCACTAGCTGCCAGACATGGCTGCATCTACGCACACCATATTACAACTGATCAAACAGCACTCAAAGCTATGATACCTGCCATAAATGATATTAACTATCTTTAGAGAGAATAATAATGACATTTGTACTTGCTGCCAGACACAGCTGCATCCACGCACACCATATCAGGTTTGATCAAACAGCACTCGTAGCTGTGATACCTGCCATAATTGATATTAACTATATTTAGACAGAATAATGATGATATTTGTACCAAGAGCTTGGTACTATTATTTAACCAGGATATACATGACATTTCTAACACTCTCCTGTTACTGCTATTATATATGATGTTAATTTGTTACACATGAGTCTGAACTCTGATGAATGGTACCTTGTTGAATTAATTATTTACTTAAATTATTATAAGTAAAATCAATCCGCGGTGGTGGTGCTGCGGTAGCGTTGTCACCTCAGAGTAAGACGCTGTCCGGTACGATTCTCAGCTAGAGCATCATCTGCGTGGAGACATGCGCAAATGGGCGTACCTTCGTTGAAGGTTGTGCATCAGGGCTGGTAACTCGGCACGTAAAAATCAACTACCAATCATTAGCGGACCAGAGTTCCGCTGTGGCGACCCCTAACTGGGAAAAGCCGAAAGACACAAACAAATTATAAGTAAAATCAATAAAAAAATGAAGATAAGTATTCATTGAGTTCAAGTAGGGGAATAGAAACGTCTATGTTTGCATTGCATGTTGCTTTGTTTGATTTATATATAAAGTAAATAGTAACCCATCTTGACCTACCTTTGTTTGTGAAGAATTATTGAACTCTTTGAACATTCTTAATAAATCATTACTGTTTCTCAGTTGTTTAAGAATCCCTCTTTTTTTTTTGAATAAAAACAGATGATAAGTGATGTACCATATTAGTTGATACTTTGAGAGATGTAGTTGTAATAGTTATTTTTTGGGATAGCTATCCTGGAATCAGTTTTTTGTTTCTTCTTTCTAGCATCTGTCCAAGGATTTTTTTTTTTTTTTTATCCTTTTAAGAGTAGGAGCCATCCATTCCATTTCATCTTGTTGTTGTTTTTGATGAATATAGTAGCTTCTTCTAAGTCATTAAATGTTATCATCTCATTGGTAAAAAGTATTTTTATCGTGGCTGGAAAGGCCAGCTGTGCTTTAATGTTGTTTTGTTTCAACAGCTTTATTACTGGGTCAGACTTTTTTCCTTTGTTCTAGTATTCTGGAAGAATAATCACTGTCAAACCTTATCAGGCTGTGATTGTATTTTAAGGGTGATTTTCTCCAAGCAGATTTTAATATTAGTCCCTTGTCCGAAATGAAACTAATTTTATAACTATAGATCTAGTTGGAGTATTTGTTGAGTTAGAAGCAGGTTTCCTCAGTGCTCTATGTGCCCTTTCAATTCCAAATGAAATTCCCTCTTTCAAGTTTAAAAATTCAGGAATCAAGGTTAAGAATGAAAAAGAAGTTATGTACTCACCATAATGTTCCATGTGAGTTGTTCATCTCGCCTTCATTCTTACTGATGGGTTTGGAGCCGAACCTTGGCTCTGATTCGGCCGACTGCAAAAGCTCAAGGTCTTCAACCAGCTCGAGGCCAACTCCCTATCCCAAGATGCACCTTGATCTTCCCTCAGATCTTGTTTGATGCCAACTGGCTACCTATGACTATTAATATGCCACTCTAAGAACTGGATAAGAGACAATACACCATAAATGAGAGATGTCTCGGACCTCAAGTAGACTAGATGGGGGTTGGAGGGTGGGACGTAAGAATGAAGGCAAGATGAACAATTCATATAGAACGTAACTTTTTTATGTGAAGTTGTTCTATCTCGCCATTCATTCTTACTGATAGGTAGCTTCCCAAGCACCATCTTTCTCGGGTGGCTTACAGGAGAATGTTCTCCAGAACAGTGGAACCAAAGGAAGCCCTGTCCCTGGAGGCCTTATCTACTTTGTAATGAGTGATGAAGGTATGAGGTCTTGACCAGGCAGCTGCTGCACAAATAGTATTTAATGGTAACTTAGCAGAGAAGGCTGATGAGGTAGATACAGCTCTAGGTAGAGGGGACCTTTATTTTTTGTTGTAATGGAGCATTCACAGAACTGTAAGTGAAAGAAATATAATCTGATAACCATCTTGACAAGGTGAATTTTGTTACTAGAGCACCTTTTATTTGATTCCGAAACAGAGACAAAGAGCTGTTCTGTTTTCCTGAATTATTTGGTCCAGTCCAAATAAAATCGGAGTTTGCCTATGAACATCAAGTTTGTGCAGCATGTGTTCCATCTTATTTGAGTATTTAGGGAAGAAAACGGACAATTCGATAGATTGGTTGAGATTTGTGTCTAAAGAAACTTTGGGTAAAAATGATGGATTAGTTCTGAGCGAGACTCTGTCATTATAGAAAATCAGATAAGGAGGTTTGATGGTCAAGACATGTAACTCAGAAATCCTCCGAGCTGAAGTAATAGCTATTAAAAATATAGTCTTCCATGAGAGATATTTCAACTCACATGATGAGGCTGGTTCAAAAGGAGGGAATATAATTTGGGAATGAACAAAATTTAGATTCCATGGCATGGCTGGAGTTTTGACGGGTGGTCTCAAGTGAATAGTACCCTTGAGAAAGGCTTTAGAGAGTCAGTGTGACACAACATTAGAACCTTGGACACCAAGATGTAAATTCGAGATTGCTGCTAATTGAACTCTAACGGTGGCTGCAGCGGCTCCTTCATTGAAAAGTTTAGTCAGTAACTCCAGAATAGATGAAACTGAAGCTAGGTATGGATCAATATCATTCTGAGATGCCCATATAGAAAATCTCTTCCATTTGCTAAGACACAATTTTCTGGTAAATAATTTATGAGAGGATGTTAAAATATTTTGAGCCTGGGCTGAGAGGTTGTGAATCTTGGCTATGTTTAGAATTGGAGCAGCCACGCTGTCGTTTGAGGGAGTGGAGAGAAGGATGAAGAGCCCCCGGTGAATGAGTCAGAAGATCTGGAACCGGGTCCAGGATCCAAGGCTCTTCCAATAGATGAGGCTGATTGTAGGGAAACCAAATCTGACAAGGCCAGTAAGGGGCTACTAAGATTATGGTCCTTCCCAGAGTCTTTGCTTTCTGTAACACTTTGGGTATTAGAGGGAAAGGGGGAAGGCATAAAGGAGACCCAGGGGCCAATTGTGGACCAGTGCATCCCTTGGGGAATCCCCCAGTGGGGGGATTAGGGTGAAGTAGCTGCTGCATTTCGTGTTCATTGTGGTTGCAAAGAGATCGCAAGGCAGAAGATACTTTCCGCTACTTGATTCTTTAGGGACCACTCGTGAGGCAAGAGAATTGCCCTGCTTAGCTCGTCTGCTATCACACTGGATTTCCCTGGGATGTGCATTGCTATCAGTAAGTGCTGGGTGGAAGTTGCCCACTGCCATACTCTCAAGGCCTCTCGACACAGGGGATAAGATTTGGTTCCTCCTTGTTTGGTTATGTACCAGACCACTGACATATTGTCCGTCTGAATTGCAATTGTTCCCAGAGGGAGAGAATCTTGAAAGGACTGCAATGCTAGGAGTACCGCTCTCATCTCCAGAACATTTATATGCAGATGAGCCTAGTGCTTCTTCCAAGTTCCTTGGGCTGTTCTTCCCTGATAATGCCCCCCACCCCCACCCTATCAAGGAAGCGTCCGTGGTCACCGTGGCTATAGGAGTGGGTAGAACAAATGAACGACCTAGAGTTACTTGTTGGGATGTCAGCCACCACTGAAGGTCCTTCTTGCACCTTTTCATTATTATGATTTGGTGTGACATTGGGAGTTCTTGAAAGGACCATTGAGAGAACAGGAGCCATTGTAGTACTTGCATGTGCATCTGACCCAGAGGAATGGCTATGATCACTGCCGCCATTGTTCGTAGCAATTTGAGTACCATTGAGACTAGGACTTTTGTCTTTGGAAGCAGGTCTAGGATTTGTTTTCGTAAAAGACAAACTCTTTCTGGAGGAAGGCTTAAGGTCATTGTAACTGTATTTAGTTCTGCTCCTATAAAAATGGTCTGTTGCGATGGCGATAAGGCAGATTTTTCTGAGTTTATCGTAATCCCCAATTGACTGCAGAGATTTAAAGTTGTGTCCCTTGCATGTATGAGTTGATGCCTGGCATCTCTAAGCTATGAGAAGAATATATCAACACTAAGTCTTAATAATGTGAATTCTAATTATCCAAATGTAGAATATATATATATATATATATATATATATATATATATATATATATATATATATATATAAACAGCACACAAACTCTTATTATCTATATATCAAATACTTGCCCTGTAATAAAAAAAAAGGGCTCTAACTCAGAACACACACTATGAATAACAAGAGATAGGGAGAGACTAAAGGCCTAAAACAACATGGCCACTTAAAACTACTTATTTAAACTATCTAAGTATCTAACTTTGAAAATCTAAATATTTAACTATTTATCTAAATATCCAACTATCTAAATATCTAAGCTAAGCTTTTAAGACACATCTTTAAGATAGAAAAACAATAATTTTCACTGGCCAGAGCTGGTGAACATTTGATCAAGTTGCAGCGGCAAACGAGATCTGAGGGAAGATCAAGGTGAATCTTGGGATAGGGAGTTGGCCTCGAGCTGGTTTAAGTCCTTGAACTTTTGCAGTCGGCCGAGTTGGAGCCGAGGTTCGGCTCCGAACCCATCAGGAAGAATGAATGACAAGATAGAACAACTTCACATATGTCTTCTCCTTCATTGTTTTCAGGCAGACCAGAGAGCCTTATATTGTTTCTCCTTTCCCTGTTTTCTAAGTCATCTATTTTGTTAAGCAGCCATCTAATTCTGTTTAAGCAGAAATTCATTTTGGAATTCTTCCTCTTTGACTCTCCCTTCAATGTCATTTAGAGAAGTCTCTATATTTGTTATTTCTGTATGGTGTTGCTGTAATAGTTCCTTAAGAGTTATCAGTCTGTTTTTGAGAATTTAATTTAAGGTTTTCCAAGTCATTTTTAAAGCCATCCATCTTCAAAGATAGTTCCTGTAAGGTAGATGTCATCAATTGCAGTTCTTTTTTCAAAGCAGCATCTGGACGAAATTTCCTTGAGTTGTTCATATTCTATATATCTCCAAGTTACTTGACAGGAAAATTTTTGTACATCCCCACCAAAATTGATATTTATATAGTTTAGTAGTTTATCTATAGATTTCTGATGTGTTAAACTTGAAAATAATAACATTTTCCTATATTATTATACTAGTTTATAGAGCACTCAAAATACACTGCTCTCAGTTGGCCATCTAGGCTCCACCCCCACAGTCTTGCAGTTTAGAAGTGTCAACAACTCTTTTTCTAAGAATGTAACTTAACTTCCATTTAATGCATTTATTACATACAGCATATATCATTTTATGAGCAACCTGATTTAAAAAAAAAACATTTATAGCTGCATTTACAAATGCAGAAATTTGCTAATAGCAGGTGTTTTAAAAGCATGCATTACATTATACCCTCCCCCTAAGTAGCAATCTTCAGGGTGATCAATCTCATTTGAAATTTCATGCAATGATACAAACAACAAACTTTTCACAGAATCACCAATACTTGTACTATTACTTATATTATTATTAACCTGATGAAAAATTATTCCAAATGCAATTGTCCTGCAAATCTAAAAATGTCTAGCTCAAATCTACCCATTTTTGGGATAACTGTGGGTACAATATTTAATCCTTTATTTAAAACATTAAATGTGTTTTGCAACAGTCCAGTATTTGACAAATTAATAAGTCCAAGGTTTTTTTGTCTCTCTACAGATATAACTAAACACTGAATGTAATGTTCAAAAAAATGTATCATTTATATCATTTATTTTAGTTATTTCATCCGTATAGGCTTCCACTTCTGTTTACACTGTACATTTGAGAAGCTCCAAGTTACATATATTGGCTAAATCTTTTTTTTAAAACACGCCTTTATTGAATTATAACTTGTGACATAGGAAATTTTGCATTTATACAAACTTAATCAAACTGTACTAACAAAAAACAATAACAAACATTATACGTCACATATATTGCTATATATCATATAACCTAAGCAACATTACATAAATTAATCAATTCCTGCCCTTTTTTAAACAAGAAACAGCCTTATTAAACCATTACTTTCAACGTAGGCAATCATGCATTTATATAAATGAAAACAAACCACACCAACACAATCCTAGTTGCACACATTTTACATCAAAAACCATACTGACACCCTCCCAGTTGCAAACATTATACATCACTTATAATCTACCCAATCATTTTCAGTCAAACATTACATAGCTCATTTAAGTCCTGCTTTCTCTTAAACCTTATTCCTCTCCTGTATGTACTGCTCCCACAATTCCCATTTTTTTAGTTTGCTCCTACCCTTTTCTAAAGGTCTCAATTCCAGTTGCTTTACCTTTGTTACTATATTCACTTCTTCTAATATGGTTGGCTTACATTTTGATTTCCGCTTTCTAGTAACTGCTTTTTTGGCAGCCACCATAATTAAAGACAGCAAGGCCTTACCATGTCTAGGCAATTCCGACTCTACATCATAGCTCAGAAAAATCATCTCCTTCATCACACCAATCCATCCATCCAGCATCTCCAACAGTGCATCCCACAGGGAATCCTTAAAGTTCACCAACCCACCTCACTCCCAGAAAATATGTTCCCAAGTACCTCTTTCTTCCCCATCACACCTCCAACATTTGTTGTCTCCCTTAGGAAAAATTCTCTGGAGTCTACTTGGGGTAAAAAAATATCTGTGTAAACATTTCTAATCCTAAATCTTCTAGATTTTGTTGCATATTTGGGAAACATACATATGGCCTCCCACTGTTTCTTTGTGAATTGTTTATCTAATCTCCCCCCCCCAATCCTTTCTAACCTCCTCTGATTGACTCTTACAGTTATCATGCAATATTTTATATGCTCTACTAATTATTTATTTTTAATGTCAGCTTCTGTTCTACATTCTACTAAAAACTCTACCAGTGCTGTGGGGCTTCCAAGATGGCTGCACTCTACGTAACAACTTGTTTCTAGCTTTCCTAGTGTGAAAACAGAAACTCAGCAGAGAAGGCCAGTAGACTTGTGTTTATGGGTGAATTTCAGTGACTGGCTGGTGGGTGCCCTGTCTGGATGCCAGGAATAAAGAAATACAGAAGACCTGGGAAAAATCGGCTACAACAGTTGAGGAAGAAACACTGACTAGGGAGAGTTCTGCAGCTGTTCAGCAAAAAATAATTCAACCTTCAGACATGACTTCCAATAACCTACAGGATGATATAAGACAACTGCATATAGACCTGGTTAAAATAAAACACTAAGAGTATATTAACACAAACAATAAAATGCTGGAACAAATGGAAGAAGCTTTAAAAAATATTTAGATGAGATGATAAAGCTGCAAAAATCAGTGGTCGAAATGAAGAAAGGGAGGAGGATTACAATGGCATGCATTTACATCCCCCCTAAAACTGCTATAATGAAGCTTAAGAAAATTCTGGGAGAAATAATCAGCTTTCAGCAAGGAATATTATTTATAGATGGAGACTGGAATTTGTTTTGCAACAGTGAAGATGTATCTGGGGAGCCTAGAACTGAAAATATAACAAGGGAGGGCAGATTTTTGAAGAAATTTATAAAAATGTTTGGCATGGAAGATGTGAATTCAGTACTAGGAGTTTGGAGTGAATTTACATATTACTCACCGAGATACAAAAACTGGGCTAGGCTATATCTCACATGAACGTGTGCATTTAATTGAAGGTCTTGAAATGCGCCTAATAACTATTTCAGATCATGCACGAACAATAACTAAAATAAAAACACAAGGTAATGAATTGAAAATAAGACACTGGCGCTTTCCCACCTACCAGCTGAAAAGAGAGGAATTAAAGGAATTGGTTGTGGAATAAATTCAGGAGCTACTACTAGAGAAAATAGAATTATCTTCTGAAAACATAGCTAAGGAGTGAGATAAAATTAAAGTGAAGTTCAAAACTAGGTTGGAAATAAAAGAAAGGGAGATGTGGTTAAACAGTAACAAGAATTATTTACAGGGATTGACAAATGTTAAAGTATTGAAAAATAGGGGGAATCCCTCAGAACAAGAAAAGCAGCAACTGCAGAATGCTAAACAGAAAATAACTGATTACCTTGATAATGTGCATGAGTTTAGAAATATTGCTGTTAAGCTACTGTTTTGATAATAATTCTAGAGCACAAAAGCTTTTAGCACAACAACTCAGGCAACAAAAAGTGGAAAGGACAGTCACCAAACTTAGGAACAAGGAAGATAACAACAGACCCTGTAGAAGTATTAGAAATATTTCAAAAAATTTATGAAAATTTGTATAAAGCAGAGAAATATGGAAATCAAGAAAAGGTACAAATGGAAATGTTTATGGAAGAAAAGTTAGAGGTAGATGAGGCTCAATTACTAACAGGACAGGAAGGGATTAAATAAAAATGGCTATGTATAATCAATCTACAGAAATGTCACCAGAAATAGATGGTATTCCTGTGGAAGTTTGGAAGTTAGGAGGGAAAAACTGATAAAGATCTGGAAGGTTTTGTTTAACAGTAATTTAAGAGAAGTAGTACTAGCATCCTGGAAGAAGGGGGAAGGTAACGGTGATACCTAAAAAAAGGGTAAACATCCATCGGATCCATAGGTTCATAGGTAGGTAATAGGTTATTGGCCCTAGGGCCTATATAAGCCTAGTCAAAAGGTAGCCTGGCTTTCGCCACCCAAGAAAATTATTTTCCTGTGCCTATGTCAAGCAGAGCCACAGAAGTGATCCCTGGGATGAATTTTCTATCTCCCATCCAGTCATCAAGATTTTTCTTGAAGAGTGCTAATGAGGAGCTTTGTTTGATATAGATAGGTAGTTTGTTTCAGAGTATGGGAAGTCTCTGGGACAGGAATCTATCCCTCCAGCATGTTCTGTTTATTTTGGTGACAAGGTTTAGGTCCCTAGAGCGTGTAGCTTGGAGGGATTGGGATTTCTTTAAGTGGAGCATGTCCAACAGCTCTGGGTTTGACATAGCTTTGTATGTTAGGCAGAGATCGCCTCTGAGTAGGCAATATGTGACGGAGTAAAGCTGGAGTTTTTTTAGACGGTCTGTGTAGGGCATCTGTTTGAGGCCGGTAATCCTCTTTGTGAGGTATTTATGTGGCCTTTCTAGTTGTTGTAGATGTCTTGTGAGGTACATACCAAAAGGGGCCTTGTACTCTATAATGGGTCTAATGAGTGACGAGTAGAGGGGAACAATGATCACTTTTTTCCTGGATGAGAAACCTTTTGTGATTCGGTGTACCATGTAGAAGGATTTCCTGACTACTGTGGCGATGTGATTATCAAAGGAGATACTACTGTCCACCTGTATCCCAAGGTCACTTATCACACGTTCACTGTTAAGTAGACTACCACCTATGTGGCAGCTCATGGGTATAGAGTTTTTACCAAAGGGGATGACAATGGACTTTTTCGCACTGAACTTGAGGCCATGACTTTGACACCAGGCATCTTTCTCAGTGAGGCCCTTTTGTAGGATGTCCACATCGTTAGGAGTTTTGATTATGGCTCCTAGTTTGCGGTCATCTGCGAACTTCGTTAGCCAAAGACCTTCTGTGTTAGCCTGTTCTTCAGAAAAGTAGATACCAAACAGGACAGGACTCAGAACTGAACCCTGTGGTGCTCCACTTGTCACTGGTCTGAAGTCGGATTTGGAGTCTGCTACTTTCACAGTGTGGGTTCTGTCAGTGAGCCAGTTGGCAACCTATTTTGTGACACAGGGATTTATATCTAGTTTAGTAAGTTTATCTATAATTCCAGAGTGGGGGATGGTGTTAAAAAAGTCTTGGCGAGATCTAGATAGGCTGTGTGAACCACCTTACCCTGGTCTACGACTTTGGTGACTGCTTCAAAGAAGTCTATCAGGTTTAGAAGACATGATCTGCCTTTTACAAACCCAAACTGGCTGGGGTCCAGAGTTTGGAGATTACCAATGTCTTTGTTTATAAGTTCCATGATGATACGTTCCATGGCCTTGTAGACCAGGCCCGTTAGGTTAATGGGGAGGTAGTTCCCAGGGTCTGTGGTGGCTCCCCCTTTGTGGAGTGGGATTACTTTCTCTGTGCGCCATTCAGTGGGCACAAAGCCTGAGGTGAGGCTATGACTGAAGATGGTGCTTAGGTGGGGTGCCAGTTCATTCTGTAGTTCATGTAAAACGTAGCCTGGGATGTTGTCACGTCCCATGGATGCTGTGTTCTTGGCATTGGAGAGTGTGTTTTTTACCTGTGCAGCCATGATTACAGGAACTTTGCATTCTTCCGGTATAGAGATGGGCCCTTAGGGGGTGAGAGAGGGGTAAAGTTAGCACTGAACCTATCTGCCAGAATGTTGGCAATATCAGTTGGTTCTGTATATTTAGTGCCATTGTGCTGTAACTCAGAGCAGACCTGAGTGTTGCCATTGAGATTCTTAATGTAGCTATAGAATGCTTTGTGGCTGTCTTTAGAATCCGTGGTGATTTTGTTTTCGTAATTAGCTTTGCAGGATTTTATGAGGGATCTCAGCTTCTTACTGAGGCTGACCTGAGAGTTCCTCCAATCATGGGATTTTACTCTTTTTTGCAACAGTTTCTTTCTTCTGTTGTAGAGTTTGTTTATGGTAGGGGACCACCAGATTTGGCTTCCTTTTTTGGAGGATAGCATATTGGTTCTGTTAGGGATAGCACGATCCATGCACTTGTGTAAGTGCTTATAAAGTGCATTTGTGTAGGATTCAGCAATCATACCTCTATTGTCACATCTCAGGAGGAAGGGGTCTACATATGGTGCCTGTTGACCAGGTATCACCTCTTGCACCCTTCAAAATGACAGCCATTATGCTGACACTCCCCTGACACTCATCTTCCTGCATATTCCTGATCCCTAATTCCACATCTTCTTCCTCCACTATGAAAAACATTATCCTCTAATTCACACACAGTGCTACCTTTTGTCATCTTCCTCTTCCTGATCCAATCTTTGTTAGTCAGGTACCTATTATGTCTACATTCCCAGCCACCATCAGTACTTGCAGTTCACACATTTTTCTCCAGGGCTCTAGTATTGCTTGAAAGATCACCTGGTCCTCATTTTCTCCAGTGCACCATCGTTACCTGGCTCCTACTGCAGACTTATTATCTGTTCTAGCCTCAATATTGGCCCCTTTCCCCTGCTATGCAGTGTTATCACCTGTTCCAGTCTCAATACCAGCCATCTTTCCCCCTACAACTCCCCTTCCCCCTCCAGACTCAGTTACAGGGATAAGAATTGCACTACATTTTCTAGCCCCTCGTTATGAACAGCTATTCCCCAAGTAACAAGATGGAGTCTTTGCCTACAGAACAGATCCTCAACTTTCTATGCTACCTCCACATGCACAGTCCATTACTATCAATAATCCTCCCTGGTCCTCAAAGCAACATTTTTTCCATACTCATTTTTGATACAAAAAGCGTTTCTGAAAAGGTAACAAAATTCCACATCACCCCACGCCTACTGATGATCTCTTGGGTCATCCCATATACTTTCTCCAAAAAGAACCATGTGGTAAATCATTCATGTCCAACTGGAAAGAATTTGTGCCATTTCACCAAATGGTCAGGAATACTGTTATATACACGTTAGAACTATCTGCTGCAGTCAACAACATGGACTAATGATTTACGCAAACTTCTCAAAGCTGAGATGTATTTCTGTGGGGGGAGTGCCAACAAACTCTACAATGCATACTGTTTTTTTCTGAAGAAACAGAAGCAGTTACAAAGATGCATGCTTTCAGGTGGAAGACACTGTGGGTGAAAACATAATGTTCTTAGTATAGCAAGGTATCAGGGATGTCTCTACAGAATTCACAGACTTCATAAACATGTAGATAATGCATCTGGTGTGATGGATTTGGCAGCTGATGGAAATGTAGGCTAGAAGTTTAATGTGAATTCAGTCATACCTGACTTCATAAAAATGGTAAAAACTCCACCATGACATTTCTATTTGATTTAGATGCATTACTCTCTATACACAGACTGGTACACATATTCGTTCTTATTTCTTTACAATAGTAAATGATTTGCACAGACAAAATGCTACTTTCGATGACACAGTTCTATGCACTAAGTGCACCTTTAAAACTTAGTAATACTATGAAAAAGGCGATGATGACACAAAACTGAAGTAATGGAGCAATGAGACAATGCAGAAATTCATTCTGACTAAACAAGTTAATATGAGCTGCTTTAATGAAAGATGAAAAGAATCACAGTCCCTCTCAGCATCCTGGAGGGACGGGAAGACTCTTAAGAATAGGATGATAGACCTAATGGTGATACTGGTGTATGCATATTAAGCTTACCTATACTGGGGCTTGGACCAATGGATGTTCTAGGTATTACATCACTGCAATTTAGGCATGGAGGAGGAGAATGTCTGGGGCACAGAATGAAAAGATTCCTGGGGTCAGGAATATGATGCTACACTAGGAGGCTTCAACCTCCTCTCAGTCAATGGGAATATGTACTGGATTAGGTCTGGGGCTCAGAAGTGACTCCCACCATCAGAAATCAAGGACAGATACCAGTGACAGCTGATATTCTACTGTACAGGGCTAAAAGCTAATTAAGATCTTACAGGTATCTTCAAGGAATCAAAACATATTGCAAGAAATAAAATGAGTATACAATAATTGTACTACGCTATAAATAAGCTCAGTGCTTCTGTAGCACAACCGTTTCCTCACATATGACAACATCAACTACTATGCAGTGTACAATGTTGTAATAAAATGACAGTAACACAGACTTCAAGTTGCTTACAGTTTATTGCAGGGAATTAAGCCTAGCAATTAATAAAGAGCTTCAACCCCTAGTCCTGGGTTTGAATCCCCCAATCTTCATTTGCCTACAGCGTGGCTCTCAACAAGTCACATGACCAGGTAGTGCTTCTGTATCATCCATGAAAATAGCTATCTGTGCCAAGTGGGCTTAACTAGCTAAGAAAAAAATCACTTACCACCTTCTTGCAAACATTTACTACAACTGTGCAAGCAAAAAGTGGTGTCACTTACTACTACATTTTTGTTAAGAATGTCTGTATTTTTTATGAATTTATCTGTATCAGACTCCAGAGGTCTTTTGTACAGTTCTCTGTGTTGCAGTAATGAGATTTATCAGAACATCACTTCTCCAGCTGGGAAGAGAGTGACCATCTGGTTACAAAACTCTTGGTCAGTGAAGGATGCAAAAGTACCAGATGACCCCTGCCCTCTCTCCAGCCCTCCCAGGCAGCAGCACACCTGACTTATGAAATGTGACTAGCCCACCAGCTGGCTTCAAGGTTGTACTCTGGAGGCCACACACAAGCATAATGCATACAGAATTACAATACTACAATAATCAGTTTTTCCTCCTGGCCCCCTAGCTTTGTCTCCCTGTGCTTGTAGCAGTAGGGGTCCGTAGGCACACTTCCAAACCTTAAAAATGTGCATGTGCGTATGTTAGAATTCAGACAGACAGGTTGAACTCTCCTACTTTGGAAACAGTCGTGTCATTATATGAAGTCTTTGGCTATACACATGAACTCAACTGTTATGTATTCATCTGGATGGATAAGCCAGGATTCTTAGACACATTTATAAACTCCCCCTGTTCTTGAATGCAGGCACATGAATATGCCTGGTTCTTAGAAGCATTTATAACTCGTTAGGCTACACAGATATGTCACATTTCACAGGCATATTTAAACTCCCTTGCTGTGTCTGTAGGCATGTGGATATGCTTGCGTCTCTGGAAATATTTAGAAATGTCCCTTGCTGTGAAGCTTGGTAGATGTGCTACAGTTTGCTGACATTTTTATTCTCCTCTGTTACAAGAACAAATCTGTGAAAATGCCACAAGTTTCAAAAACATATCCTAACTCATACTCTGTGAATGCTGGCATATGCCAAGCTTTTCCAATACAAAATTGATCTCTCATATTGCATGACTAAGTGGGGTATTACACTAGGGACCCCAGCTATATATGCACTCTCCTAATTCATGTTTAGTAGTTATAGGGCTATAGTACGGCTCCCACAGACGCATTTGAGCTCCTTTAATGTGTAGTCAAGTGTAGCGTGTCAGGGTTCTTATATACATATCCCAAAAACTACTAATGTAGTTATGGGTACAATACGGGTTTCCACTCAAAAACATGAATTTTCCTAAAGTGAGCACAGGTATGCCATTGTTCCCAAGTACATATAGGTTCATATGAACTTCTCTGACATAGAAGTAAATATGCATGGATATGCCAGAGTTTCTACACACAAATCAGAACCCTTTAATGCATGTTCAACAGTCAGGACATGTTAGAAGTGAAAGATGTATCTCAACATCCATGCTATATATAAAACTAGGTACGGGACTTCCTTTGGAAGTGTGTAGAACTGCTCCTGTAAGAAGGTTTATACGCAAGCTTAATGAACCCTAGCACTTTCAGCAATATGATTTACTCACCAATTCAACTCTTCTGTATAACAAAGGATCTCACTTGCAGTCTTCATAGTTTTCCTATAAAGCAATGTATTCTCAGGTCCTCATGGGATAACAATGTGCACCTTTAGCATGGACTGTGCTGTACATGTCCACGATACCTGGGAACTAGTAATTATCATACATTATAGGCAAAGATTTTACCAGACATTAGTCAAAGGCGAGTGCTTGGAAGAGTAGCTTAGCATGCAGAAACCCTAGAAAAGGTAAAGGGAATAACTCCTAATTAAACCTGGACTGTAAAAAGAGTAACTTAAAAGAAAACAGCAAGGAGATTACCCTAAAATAAAAAGGTAAACTGAAAGGGAAATGACAAGAATGTACATTCATCATAGAAACAGAGTAGATCAGAAAGATGTGGGTTCGATTCTCATATCAGGTACCTGGATGGACTTAAGGTCAAACAGTGACACTGCAGTGCAGTACTGGAGGGGAAGTGCTGTCCTCTGGATGAGATATTTAACTTGAGGCCCTTTTTGACTCACCTTGTCGTAGTTCAAGAGCATGTTAAATATCCCAAGTCAAACAGGCAACAGCTCATTGAATAAATGAGTTTTTTAAAAATGAGGGCCAGACAAAAAGAAAATTGACTGGACTTAGTACCAGATGAGCTGACCACAAATGTTAATAATCCCATAGGACCTGTCTATGAATAGGATGAGGATTTCCCCCATGGTCTTGGATAAATCTCCCAAATTAGAGTAATTATCACCTCCAATTACCCCTGACAAAAACTTACTGGCTCAGTAGGCTTTCTCTGAATTAAAATGAAGAGATAAACATAACTGAAAGCTGAACAGTGGAAAGAAAGGAAGGTTACAAAACATGTTTTAAGTACGGGCATTAGATCAGTAAGGCCAGCAACTGCGGGAGATGAAAGAAAATATAACAGATAAGCACTTGCTGTATCAATTACTTTACAACGGGACCATCCTTGTTGGATATGTGATTAGCATATTCCCTCCGCCTTTAATATGGTAATTTTCCTCTGAAGTTCTGGCACTTGGAAACTCATGCCATGACATTACACACTGCATTAGGACAGCATGCCTAGCCTCTACGTCCACTAATGTACCACAAACATTGTGTGCATTTTGTACATGATGCAGACAATGAAGGAACCTAAACTGCACAACAACAACACTTGCAATATACGCTTCCCAGATTACATGAAACTCTAGTTCAGCTGCTGGATAGAAGGGTCATCCAAACGATGGGAGGGGGCTGAAGCAGCAGAGAAAATGTAGATCCACTGACAATAGTACCTTCACAGATAAACTGATATGGCACCTACATGTCTGTTATATCACTATCAAGAGTACTCCTTAGTGGGCCAATGGCTGTACACAATCCCAAACAGTACTCAAAATATCCTTGATGGAAAACATTTGAGTACAACCTAAAAGGTAAATGTCAGAAGACATACTCCTTAAAAAAAGTAACAAAAGATGCCTGAAGTATGGAAATATGCTTCAAGTAATAATGCACTGTGCAGGTGTAAAGTGATGATCTGGATGCAGCAGAAATGTCTGCAACAGAGACATTCTTGGATTAAGCCCTAGAAGCAGCCTTTGTAGCATTTTTCAGTGGGTGGTTGACACATAATGGTAAAAGTCAACATAATTACCAGCATTTCACTCAGAGTGTGTTTTCTTAACAAATATCAGCCTCCCATTACAGTGTCAGTGATGCAATGGGCAAACACACATGCCTTTGGTGGAGAAGGCTGTGGGTTCAATTTCCACACCAGGTAGATCAATTGCTATCAAGCATTACCTTGTCCCATCCCCTCTGTGATGTTGGTGAGCTTCTGCCACTAGTAGTGCTCACAGCACCAGGCTCCCTCACTACCATATAAAGTAATAACCCCAGTGCCACCTGCACACACAGTTACTGTGATTCTTTCATGCTGTGAAAATTAGCTCATCGGGATAATTAAGTAAACGTGGGAATTGTTCTCCATATAAGTGTGGGTTTGATTGCCATGTTGTTAATTTATTTCACCCTCCATTTGCCAGGAAACCCATATTACCTATCTCAATGCACTAGAGTCCCTCACCATTCAACCCAATACAATAATTACAGGGGATCTCAACTACTTTTCTACAGATTGGGAATATTACACCACATCTAATCCACAAACCCAGAGATTCCTAAACTCCATTAATACCAAATTCCTGGAACAGTTGGTCCATTCTACTACCAGGGTGCAAACATCCTTGACCTTGTACTCACGAACATGGGGGAGCAATGTTCCTCGCACAATGTAATGTCTTCCCTTACTAGATCTGACCATAAGGCAGTACTGACTGAAATAAAAATTTAATCTGGGAACTAACAAAATCAAAAACCTTTAGGAACTATTCCAAGGCTAACCTCTCTCTCTCTACTAAGCCACACCTTGTCTAAATTCTAAGTACCCCCAAATCCAGTAAACACCAAAGTATATGCTGAGCTATCTACAAACTCTCTGTACAATCATATTGATAGCTGTATACAACAAGCTGTGCCCATGATATTAAGAATAAGACAAACTCAAAGACATCCACCCTGGTGGAATCACAATAGCAGTCAGTTACATAGTAAAAGAAAAGACATTTTGGCCAAGCGTAGGACGAGAAAAGCCCTACATACTAAATGCCCCCTGAATCTAAACAGGCAGCTAAGAGGGTTAATTAATACTTCAAAGGCTAAATTTGAAGAAAAAACAGCTTCTCAGGCAAAGGACAACCACAAAACTTTCTATAGCCATGTCCATAACCTCAGGGTAAATACTTAACAATGCACAGACTTTATTGTAAATGACATCACCCACAATGAACCAGACGCCACTGCCAGCTCAAATCCCCTCCACTCCCCCAACAATACAAAGGAAATACCATATACTGCAAAACCCTCAACAATTACTAGGGAACAGGTCATCAATGCACTTTCCAAGGCCAAAAAACACTGCATCGATGGGTCCCAATAACATTCCGGGATGCTTAACAAATACAATGAAACATAAGCTCTATGGTCCACTTCAATCACTTTTCAACTGGAGCCTACAGTCAGGTTTTGTGCCCAAGGAATGGAAGATGTGATTCCCCTGCACAAAGGGGGTCTAACCACCAATCCAGGTAATTAAAGGCTCGTACATCTGACCAGCCTCAGATGTAAGGCCATGGAAATAATCAAGAATCATCATGGACATGACAAATAAGGGCATAAATAACCTGCAAATGTTGTACCCATCACAATTAAAGGAAGGTCATGCCTATTAAATCTGGTGGATGTTTTTGAGAGGGTCACCAAAGCACTGGATGAAGGTAAGACTGTGCACCAAGTTTACCTCAACCTGGCCAAGGCTTTTGATACAATACCCACAACTCAGGCATTGTAGACAAGCTTACTAACTTAGGTATAAACTCTTTTATCACCAGCTGGACAGCCAACTGGCTCACCGATAGGACCCAGGAGGTCAAAATAGATAAGGACACCTCCATCGAAGCCAGTCACTAGTGGAGACCCCCAGGGTTCAGTATTGGGCCTGCTCCTTTTTGGCATCTATTTCTCTGAAATGGAAGCAAATGCTGATGGTTTATGGCTGACTAAGTTTGCAGATGACTGCAGGCTGTGGGTTATCATCTACTCCCCTGCAGACACTTGCATTCTTCAAGAAGGCCTATCTAACAAATAGTGCCAAAGCCACGGTCTCAAACTCAGTGCTAAGAAATGCATAACTATACCCTTTAGGAAGTCAACCATCCTAGCTGATTACCATGTTGATAACATGAGTACACACACAGACAGTAGCCTTACCTTCCACCACAATGTGGCCACAGTGGTGAGGAAATCCTTTTTTGTTGTACAACTTATAAGTAAAGGAATGGCATCTCGCTCCATAGAGATCATTATCCCACTGTATTCTGGCATTATGTGTTCCTTTCCGTGTGTACCTGGCCAAACAAATGCAGTAACTAGACTAACCTTGGAGGTTCCTTACAGAAAGAATACAAGGTAAAACAATCCTGCCTTATGCAGAACAACTTAAAGCCCTTTCTCTCTACTTAGTCTCCTATAGATTGCTGAGGGTAATTGATGCTTGGCTTACAAGGCATCTACAAACTTCACACTTATGAATCGCCTGCATATTTATAAGTCAAATAGATCAAAAATACAAGGCCTAGGGGCCTGAATTTTGCCTGTGACTTAGAACATGCTGGAGAGACAGACATGGCCCAGAGGCTCTCCCTCCTATGGAATAGGCATCCCATCCATGTGAAGCTGAGTTTGTCTGTTACCAATTTAAGCACAACCCAGACAAGTGGATGTGGAACAGTAAATTTACACTGGGCCTGTTAGTCATATCCCCTAAGGACAGAGGTAGCTTATAAATGCCTGGCTCTCAATGTCGTTTGGATACAGGACATCATTATTCTTTTGGGGAAACTTGTCTAGGCTTTAGAAAGCCCCACCTGGGTCATTAACCTAGTAACAATCAATGAATCTAAGCAGAGTCACTCATGCTAGAGTACATGCAACACTATAGAGTAAAGCAGCTTCTAAAGTATATGATATGCTTTATCAAGTAGTCACTGTGCTTTACCAAGTAACTACCATGGCTACTTAGTAAGGGCATACTGTAAAGTGCTAAACTATTTTACTCTACAGTACTGTCAGGCTATCCAAAGCAACTTGAGTAAATCCTTAAAGGTAACTTGAAATACTTAGCTGTTACTGGTTTGTTCTTAGGGTGGTTTTGAAAGTAAAGGGACGGACCAATAAAGTATTTGTGAAGTACAACTTGCAAAACATTAAAACATTTAATCTAAAAACAATGAGAAAGAATACTGTAAATAATATAGCACATTTAAGTGCTATACTATTCATTTACGTGACAGAACACATTTTTAAATGTACAAATTTTTAAATGTACTTGCTTTTTCTGAACTATATTTAGTAATTACTAATTTCCAGCATAACTGACTTGCCATGGGCAGACATAACTTGCACTACTGTTGTCTACAGGAATGTATGCAGTTGAGGTAAACTCTCTGGCTATTATGTACAGTGGATATAAAAAGTGTACACACTCCTGTTAAAATGACAGGTTTTTGTGATATAAAAAAATGAGACCACAATAAATCATTGCAAAACTTTTCCCACCTTTAATGTGACCTATAACCTGTACAATTCAATTGAAAAACAAATCTGTTGGGAAAAAAATATACAATAAGATGGTTGCATAAGTGTGCACACCATTTAACTAATATATTTTTGAAGCCCCTTTTGATTTAAGTACAGCATTCAGTCTTCTTGGGTAGGAGTCTATCAGCATGGCAGATCTTGACTTGGCAATATTTGCCCACTCTTCCTTGCACAAGTGCTCCAAATCTGTCAGAATGTGAGGGCATCTTTTGTGCACAGCCCTCTTCAGGTCATCCCACAGATTTTCTATTGTAATTAAGTCTGGGCTCTGGCTGGGCCATTCCAAAATTTAAATTTTCTTCTGGTGAAGCCATTTTTTGTTGATTTGGATGTATGCTTGTGGTCATTGTCATGTTGAAACATTTAAACATTTGTCCTATATGAACAGACTCAAAAAACTCCAACTATTCTCTCTCTCATATCACCTACTTAGAGGCGATCACTGCTTGACTTACAAAGCCATGTCTGACCCAGCTCCGTTAGAAATGCTACATCTAAAGAAATCCCAATCGCTCCACACCACACGCTCCAGAGACCTCAACCTCATTACCACAATCAACAGAACATGCTGGAGGGACAAGTTCATAACCCAGAGACTGCCCATGCTATGGAATAGACTTTCCATACATTTTAAACAGAGCACCTAACTGGCCCTCTTCAAGAGGGATGTTGATGAGTGGATTGGAAATTCACCCCGGGGATCACTCCAGTGGCTCTACATGACAGAGGCACTAGGAACTAAGGTCTGGTGGCACAATGCCAGGGTAATCCTATGGGCTAGGCTTGTAAAGGCTCCAGGGCCATTAGCCTAGTACACACCTAAGAACCTATGAACCTATGAATGGTGAAATTCCTCTTCATCTTCAGCTTTCTAATAGACGCCTGAAGGTTTTGGGCCAAAAGTGACTGGTATTTGGAACTGTTGATAATTCCCTCAACCTTGACTAAAGGCCCAGTTCCAGCTGAAGAAAAGCAACCCCAAAGCATGACACTGCCACCACTATGCTTTACCGTGGGGATGGTGTTCTTTTGGTGATGCGAAGTGCTGTTTTGCGCTAAACGTACCTTTTGAAATTGTGGCCAAAAAGTTCAACCTTGGTATCATCAGGCCATAACACATTTTTCAACATGCTTTTGGGAGACCTGATGTATTGTTTTTCCATATTTTAGCTGGGCCTGGATGTTGTTCTGTGTAAGAAAAGGCTTCCATCTTGCAACCCTTCCCCATAGTCCAGACATATGGAAAATATGGGAGATTGTTGTCACATGTAGTCTACAACCAGCACTTGCCAGAAATTCCTGCAGCTCCTTCAGTGTTGCTGTAGGTCTTTGGAAGCCTCCCTGATCAGTTTTTGTCTTGTCTTTTCATCACTTTTGGAAGGATATCCAGTTCTTTGCAACATCACTGTTGTCCCATATTTTCTCCACTTTTTGATGACTGTCTTCACTGTGTTCCTTGGTATATTCAATGCTGTGGAAATTTTTTGTACCCTTCTCCTAACTGATACCTTTCAACAATGAGATTCTTTTGATGCTTTGTAAGCTCTCTGTGAACCATGGCATTTGCTGTAGCAGGCAACTGAGTAAATGTCAGGAAAATCCTACTAAGACAGCTGAACTTTATTTGGGGTTAATCAGAGTCTCTTTAATTGATAGTAGTTGTGTACCCGAGAAGATTGAATGCTATAATTAAATCAAAAGGTGTATCAACAAAGTATTAATTTAAGGGTGTGCACACTTATGCAACTAGTTTATTGCACTTTTTTTTATTTTTTATAGTTTTCCCCCTAACAGATTAGCTTGTTTTTCAATTGAATTGTACAGGTTATACGTCAAATTAAAGGTAGCAAAAGTTTTGCAATGATTTATTGTTGTCTCATTTTTTATATCACAAACCTGGCATTTTAACAGGGGTGTGTGTACAATTTTTATATCCACTGTAGTTATACAGGGTGGCGAACACACCTACTGCACCTTCCCCGTGATTGCAGCAAATACTGAAACAGGAAAAAGAAAATTCTTCTAAAACATGTTTTCAGTGAATGTTAATGAAGAACAAATCAATAAGTCAAGAAATCACAACACTTCACTCACTAATCTGTTTGGCAACAGCATAAGACTGAAGTATTAAAAAGAAGTTATGTATTCACCATAACGTTAAATCTATGCTGTCTATCTTCATTTATCCTTGACTAATAGGCTTGGTTCCGATCTCGGAACTGACTCGGTCGTTACTATAGCTCTCACCAGCCAAAAACACTCGAGTGTCACCTCTACCCAGAATCCCTCTCTCACAATTACCTCAGATCGAGTTTGCAGAAATTTTGTAAATATATATATATATATATATATATATATATATATAATTTATATATATATATATATATATATATATATATATATATATATATATATATATATATACACAAATATATATATATATATATATATATATATATATATACACAAGTATATATATATATATATATATATATATATATATATATATACACACACACATACACACACACACACACACACACACACACACACACACACACACACACACACACACACACGCGCACAGACAGCTCAGATATTATACCTAGACTGTACTAAACCCTTCAGGAAAACAGACCAACTTCCTGTCAGCTTTGCCCCAAGGGCAGAGGGGAAGCCCATTTCCAAGCAAACCATTTCCAAATGGATATCACACTGTATCCATTTCTGCTACAGATTAAATGGGAAACCACCCCCATACCCATTCCACTAGGGCAACCTCCACTTCCATAGTATTCCTCAGAGGAGTTCCCACCAGGGACATCTTGGAAGCTGCCACCTGGACCTCTGTCCATACTTTTACAAACCATTACCATCTACCTCTTTTCTCTAAGGCTAAGGTGGGGTTTGCCTCTGCAGTTCTGCAGGGCATGCTTACCCATGCTAAGTCTCTAACTAATCCTTTCACCCCTCTCCTCAGCTTTGGGAATCCTCCTACAGGTGATGACTCCAACAGTGAAACATAGTACAGTTGTGTACGCTTACCATAAATGTAGATGTTCGAGTGTATTCACTGTTGTAGTCCTCCCGCTTCCTCCTTATATCCTCTTTCCTTAGGGAGGCATAAGCTTCTTATGGTGGCGTTTAGCCACCAGGACCACTTTACCATACTTCCTTAGGCTTCTGATTGGTTAGGGAAAGAAAAACTGATGCAATGGTGTCGGCTGCCTTGCTTTATAGCACTGACAACCTAACATCAGTCACAAGCGACTGCAACCAACGGAGAAAAACATTGACTCTGGTATTCGGGCCAGCTGAGGGCTACCACAGCAGGGATAACCCACAGGTGATGACTGCAACAGTGAAACACGAAGAACATCCTCTGGATATGATCCGTTGCACCCAGGAATCTTTTAAGTTTAGTCAGGTATTTAGGTGCAAGGATAAGCATCCCCCGACTGTCTCCAGAGGAAGACAATCGGGCTTCCCTTCCGGAATGCTGAAAGGGATTGCCTGGGAAGGAATCCCTGAAGCTCTGGCTTTGCGGACCACCTCTGCCATGAGGGCATTGTCCTCTAATTTTGGTTCTCCCCTCTGCCCCTGGGGGAACTCTCCTCATGTGTGTCTTGGAAAGGCCCTTGGGATTTCTTGAACCACATTTTTCCATCGCTCCTCTGGTTCCTAGAAAAGGACCTGTTGGGGGGTGGAGAAACATATGCCCACAGCAGAAAGGTTCTTACCATCCTTTTCACACCTGGATAAAGTCCCTTTTACTTTAGGGCCAAACAAGGATGTTCCATCAAAAGTAGCATTGACAAAAGAAGACCTGAATGGTTCCACAAAGTCATATAGGCACATCCAGGCATATCTCCTTATGGCTATGCCTGTACCTGCTGCTCTAGACGTCCCTTTGGCTGTATGAATGATCAGCCTCATGGACGAATAGGACACAGATTCCTGGGAAGCCACTTTCTCTTGAACTCCCTCAGCTAAAGCTCTTGACAGAGTATCTGAAAACTCTTTAATCAGATCATGTTCAAGTCTTGTGAAATGTGTTAAAAAATTCAAAGACCTGTCCATGGCCCAAGGCTCCCCATTGGGTGGATGGATCTCCTCAGCAAGTTCCTTTTTAGTGGCTGCCACCATGACCATAGTGCCTACAGCCAACCCCCTTAGCCCAAAACCACTTGTCTTCTGGAAGGGAAAGAATCTTGTCTGGTCTTTTGGGGATGGGCTCGATGGTGTCTGGAACCTTCCACACCCACTGAGAAATCAACTGAATGAGTTCATCGGCAGGCAGTCATCCAAGAGGTAGACTGGAGCGGTGCTGAAAGCCAGCAGGTAACGGATTCCTCAGAAGAAGGGTTTTGGGACTTCCAGCCACCCCTCTGTTTTAAAATTTCCAAGATGTCTCCAAATTACAAATCTTCAGGGGGTGCCCATGGGGACCTTTCCCCTTATCAAAATCTGTGTCTTTTGTGACTGATTCCAGGGAGGAATCTAAGAGCTTCCTCTTGCACTTCTTCTTCTGAGGTACCTCGTCACGGGGATAATCTGGGAAGGTATCAGAAGATGACAGTACCTGTGCCTATGATACCTAAGGTTTCAGCACCTGCTGTCCCAGTGGAGAGGCAGGAGGGATAATGGAACTAGAGGGGGGTACCTGTTCTAACAGGGAAGGCACTGGTTGAGTCTCTGCAAGAGAAAGGACCCTCTGCTTAGCTTCAAAGGCCAGCCTCCCTGAAGAGGGAATGGTGCCCAGAACTGAGAAGGACTGCCTTGGAATCAGGATCACTCCCTGCTCCGAAGAACCAACCCCAAGACCGAAGCTGGAGCTGAACTAATTTGAGCCGAAGCTCTGAGGAGAAGGGGTGGCTCCAAAAAAACCTGGAATTGAGACCTGTCTCCCAGAACTGGCAGGGCAGCCATGGCTCCAGGAGGTCTCTGGTTCAGAAACAACGGAAGAGCTCGGGGTAACTACTGGCTCCAAAGAAGAGAACAACTCTGGAGTCAGTACAGTCAGTCCCGAGGAGGAGAGATTAATGGAGTAAAAGAAATTTCGGTACCAATACCCGAAGGAATCGGTACCAAAAATGGGCCTGAAAGCCCTCTAGCCTCTTCATGTTGAGTTCTGAAAGGCTTCTGGTGGAACGGATGGACAATGCGGAAGGGGAATTAGGCCTCTGCAAGAATACCTCTAGGAACTCCCCTGCAAAGGGATCAATACAGGGAGAGTAGGTAGTTCTAGGCAAAGTAGTCAGGTGAAGCAGCAGTCACTTTTTGTATCGAGGCCTTAGACATTGAAGGGCTCGAAACTGCAATCGGTGCTGGAATGCACGTTGGCACCAGAGTGTCAACAACAGAGGCCTTTGGTTCCATGGGAATTGTCAGAGCCAAGGTCTTCAATTTTTTGGCTTTCGGAACCAAGAGAGTTCTTTTCTTTGATTTTTCAAATGAGGACGAAGCAGGATATGAAACATCTGTCTTAGCTTTATTTCCAGCAGATAAGGTTTCACCAAAGGCTGAAGGGAGAAGTCCTTTTAAAATAAACTTATTCCATTTTCCTGTAAATAGTGAGGACCAAGACAATACACACACACAATAAATGAAAGTCTGATGAGGGAATTTTATGGCCACACTCCTGGCATTTTCTGAAGCCATGTCAATTAGGGAAACAGAGAAATCCGCTAAATAAATCTTACTCCACACAAAAAATAAGAGAGAGTGAGAGCAGAAAATATATAATTTTTATTTATATTTTTATATTTTAAGATAGAAGGCAAAAGGAAAAAGAGGCCATCAACGAAGATAGTTGTAGTAATACACAAACGTGTACAGGGACAACAAAAAAAGACTATGACAGAGAGACACTATCAGCAATGATAATGGAGAATACAAAAAAGTGTAAAGGGAAAAGTATCAACGATGATACTTTGAGAAATACTCTAAGCATAACAAGAAAAAAAGGAGAAAACAAGACAGAAACTATAAGAAAAAAGAGAAAAATTTACCTAAACTCACTAATGCTTGAGAGTAGTAGCTAGATGCGACCATTTTTGGAAAGTGGCAAACTAGATCTGAGATAATTGAGAGACAGGAATTCTGAGTAGAGGTGAAGCTTGAGAGTTTTTGGCTGGCGTGAGCTGTAATAACGGCCAAATCAGTTCTGAGATCAGAACCGAATCCATCAGTCAAGGATAATATGAAGATTGACAACATCAGATCATATGAGCATATCTGTTTGCCAACACTGTTGGCAAATCCTGGAACCTGCTCACCTAGGAACTCTCATCTCTCTCCTCAGTGAAACTGTTCAGAAAACAACTCGGAGAATACCTTAATAACCACTGGTTATGCCCATGTAGTAACCCAGACTAATCTTACCACCACTTTCTCTGAACCCTATCTACATAACCATTTGCAATTTAGTTCCAACTCTCTCTATGCCTCAGCGAGTAGACACACCTGTACTAATTTAGTATTTACAACTTTCTCTTACGTATGATCCTCTTCTAATTATGTACTTGCATAGTTTGCAGCTTGCTGCAGTAACTTGTTATCACATATAAATATCTATATACACATTCATTATATTTCTTATTACATGCTACCCTAAAGTTGTATGCTACTATAGGATAAATGGGATGACTTACTGCTAAATACTGTACCTGGAGCTGCTATATTTGTTAGTGTGCTTTTCACTTTCTCTTTCTTAGTGTGCTACTTTAAAATTGTTTGTTGTTCAATCTCTTTCTTATTATCTGCTACTTTATAGTAATATTTGTCTATATAACATTTGTATTCTTCAACAGAAAAAGAGTACTGCACCTAAATTTGTTACAATTTTACTTATCTGTACCTGAAGTTGTTAATATTTGCTTATGTGGAGCTTTTCTCCCCGGGCCTCTACTGAAAATGGACATATATCCAGTTAGACTATCCCGGTCAACAAATGTAAAATAAAATAAAATAAATAAAATATGTTCCCTAAGTACACATTACTACATCCCTACAATGTTACTCATGGACATGTGGGTAGCTATACTGCAGCAGTTGGAAATGCCCTTGTACCAAATAAGAACCAGTCTTGTGGATTACTCAGCACAGGTCCCCAAACCAGTCCTCCAAACTCTGACATTCTTCTGAGCCCAAGATGGTGGCTCTAAGAACTTCACCACCACCAGTGGGGTTGTCTATGACAAACTCCAACAGCTGCATAAAGGACTCCTTTTGGATGGTAGCAAAATCAAAAAAAATAGGTGAAGACTTTGTTGGAGAGGTAAAAAGACATCAGCAAATTATACAGGTAGTCAAATCAAGCAGGTTGAATTTAGCATAAAAACTGTATGCAGCGGTAGCATTGTTGCCTCACAGCAAGATGTTCTCCCGTTCGATTCTCAGCTAGTGTGCGGGGAGTGCCTTCTGTGTGGAGTCTGCATGTCCTCCCCATGGGTCGAGTGGCGTTCCGAAAGACATGCGTGAATGGACGTGCCTTCGTTGACGGTTGGGCATTGAGCTGGCAACTCGGCACCGTGAAAATCTACTGCCAATCATTAATGGACCAGAGTTCCGCTGTGGTGACCCCTAACCGGGAAAAGCCGAAAGATAACAACTGTACATCATGCAAAATGAGTAATGAATCCGATAATGTTATATTACTATTTACCAAGTAATAAAAAGTGTGAAGGCTGCCAGCCCAGCTAGCTCGAATTTTGTAAACAATTCTCTGTCATTGATGAATAGTAATATGATTTGTATGTTTGTCCTACAAATGTAAGAAAATTGTATGTTCTGCACTGAGCTTCAAAAATGTAAACACCGTGTACCCTGCTGGAAAAGAGCAGAAATGTGTATAAACTATATGCCTATGCAAATGTATGTTTTGACCGTAAGAAGCTGGAACATACACAGTTAACTTGCAAACCCTCAAGAAAATAAGCTGAAACTGTTTGCGATTGTGTTTTCTCTCAGTTTCAGGAAGAAGACAGAATGTCTACAGCTAGAGTTTCTTTCCATTTTCTTAAGACAGAAATAGTTACTAGGTTTAAAATGTGAAAGTCTTAATTGTTTTATGACTTCCAGTTTCAGGCAAGCTTCTAAGAGATAAGTGTCAGCTTCTAAGAGATAAGCATTTTTCATAGAGACATGTTAAACTCTGTTGGTATCTGTTTAGCCTGGGAACTAGAGGCAGGCATCAAATAGTGATGTCATCCAGCTAACCCAGCAGTAATGTGTATTATTAATTTAAGAACTATCTCAGAGAGAAAGGCTGTGCATTTTGTATTTATTTCTGGATCTGAACACATCCATCTTCAGCACTTCTCATCTGCATTTGCCTTGCTCTGTAAGACTTAGATCACAGTATTTCTCTTAGAAATAGATAGGAATATAGTAAGATTAGTTTAGATGTTTTCTGTATTTATGTGAGACTGTCCTGCAATGCTGTTTTAAAAAAATTCCTGTGATTCTGAACTCTGTTGTCACTGTATTGAGTTATTGAGTATCGTTTTGTTATTTTATTATTTATTATTAAATATATGTAAACATTTTAATTGTGTCTGGTTTTGTTAGAGATATTTAAGCTCACAGAGTACTTGCATATGTATTTGGTAACACTGTACAGGCCACTCCTAAATAGCCTTCAAGTCATGGACACACTTACCATTTGGATAATAGTAACGTTGCACAGTAGAATTAGTCACCCTTAGGGAAAGGCCTTATAGTAGCAGATAAGAGCTGGTTGGTGGCAGTGCTAACTTCCTTTTAGTCTGGGCAGAAAGGGGCATAGCCAGTGAACCTGTGCCAGCCTTCCCCAGGAGTGTGTGTGTGTGTTTGTATATAGCTCAAATCTCAAAGTGTGTGTGTGTGTGTGTGTGTGTGTGTGTGTATGTGTGTGTCAGCTACTTGGGCAGGGACATGAAGCACTGGTTGGACAGAGAGAGTGCTGGAGGTTTTGGCTTGACCTCTCGGCTGAGATCTCAACCCTATAGCTGTGCCAGTGGGAAGTCTTATTGGAGATCCAGAGAAAGAGAGACAAACCAGCCCCAGACTAACTGTGATCTCTGTCTGCTCTTAAGGGAAATTGTACTTTACTGTGTGTGTACTTGTCATCCTCCCAATGAGCACATCCCTCACTGGTGTTAGTGGTGAGGATTGAGGCTCCTTAATTACTGGGCCAGTGCAGGGGCATCACAAAAACAACTATGCTTTATTCTTTCTGATAATTTCTAACTACGCTGATAAAGTGAAAAAGGCAGTTAGAGGACTTTCTTGTAAAGTATAAGTTGTAATATAAACAGAAGATTGTTACTGGAGTAATCCTAGTCTTCTTACACACACACACATCAGTATGCCAACAAGGTTATGATACAGTACAAATACTGTATTCGGTCAGGAAAACATCTATGAATGGAATGAATCACACAAGGGATAAATTAAATCACTGCAACTAAATCTATCACTAGGTTTACATACAATGCCTTCTGAGGAGGCTGGTCTGATACTGTGGAGGCAAGCTCCTAAATACATTATACCATGCATGGGTCTCCTCAAATTATTTACAATATGATCTCAGTTATTCTCATTTGGGGTAATATATAATTATTGTACATGGTATGGGTAAGGTCAATCTATAAATATAGAGGATAGGTTATTTTGATCACAAAAAGGGAAACTGGCTAGGCTTAAAATAGCACGGAAGGACAGCTAGCCTAGTACTTACCTATGAACCTTTAAACCTATAAGATGTCCAACACTTCAACTATTTCAAATGAGCTGATGAGTCAGAAAAGCCAGTAGGAAGTAGAGATCAATCTTCTAACAGCAGCTTTCCTTCAAAGGTGGAGATAAGAACTGAAGAAGGCTTGTGTGTGTGTGTGTGTGTGTGTGTAGGAGGAGGACACGCAAGCAACCAGTAAACTAAGAGACACAGAACAGATGCTTCACAACTGTGTACATGGTGCCAAAGCACACATGAAATAAAAGGGAGAAAACTAGAGGAGAAACAAAAGGCATGCAGGCCAGGAAAGGCACATGCACATGACCTCCATCATGGTCTCTGCACAGGTGACAGTTCATGTTGTAGGAACCCCTTATCCATAGTGAAAAGCTCAGCAGAAGAGAAAAACAGAACTTGAACTCTAGCAAAGACACGTACCAAACAACTGTCAATCAAGTCTGGGAAAACTGGGAGCAAGTGAAAGACTTCAAAAATTAGGATGAAAGGGAGGAAATGCTATCACTCCTTACCTGCTGGAAAAGATAGCAATCAAAAAATGGATACAACAAGGAATGACGAAAAGCAATGGCAAGGACTTTATCAGACAAAATATGCTAAAAAATGAGGGAAAGAAACTTACAACAAACAATGCAGAAGGGTAAAGATTCACAGCATATTAGACCTGCAGAAGGTTTAACCTCTAGCAAAGACTACAAGCATGTACTATTTCTGCAGGACCTAGAACCAGCAGGCAGGCATCACAGAAAATAAAAGGTAAAAAGAAACAGAAGACAAACTAGGTTATATAATAATAGCCACTGTAAGTCATGCAGAGGAAAAACTGGCCAACAAAATGGGGAATTGGGGAAGAAGGCCTTAATCATATCTTTATCTTATCATAAGCTATTTCTGTTTATTACTTATGTATTCATTTGTTAGGCAGATAACTGAGGTGATCTTGGAAATTTAATTCAACCATGGTATATATTACATTTTTATATTTGTATATGTTAACTGGAGTACAGCACTGATCCACTCAAACCCTTTTCAGACTTGGTCCATGAGCACTGACTGAAGAAGTGATTTTGTCAACGTCACATGGTAGGCAAATGGAGGCTGACCGAATCAAACCCTGGGATGCAGAAAACAGTTTGTTAACAGCAAACAGCATTAACCCTCTGCACTAATGGCAATGTAAGTAAAATGAATTGAGGATTTTTTCAGCCATGACCCAGGCTACAAATTCAGAGGTATGTGGCAATTTAGAGCAACCAGTCACCCAGCATGGTTTTGACTTGCAGAAGTCAATCAGAGTAGCCTGAGAAAATCCACTAAGTGTGTAAACGACAATAAAAAAAATTCAACCACAAGCCAGGTTTGAATTCCCAATACAGAAAATGTGAGGCAACAAATGTACTACCACACCACATGTTCTATTTTTGCCACTGCTAGCCATAACCATCCTACAGTAATATTACAGTACTAGTAACTGAATAGTACTGAATTCAAAAATTATAGAGTTGACAGGGAACAACGCCCACATTCTGCTGGAATGTAAACCATAAGCCATAATGCTACCATAGTCGGCAGGTACTTCTATTTAAAAGGATAAAATGAATGTCCTGATATGAATTCTCTTTGATCACCAACAGTCTGCATTGTACGGTTTTGTTTGTTCCTGTCATCATTACATTTCAACTTCCCTCACCTAACTTCATTCACTGAAGATGAAACTACCACAAGCTCCACTGCCCTCACCAAGCACTATCAGAATAACTTAGCCAAACAGTGGGATTCGATACAGTATGAAATCAACATACTGCGATGGAGGGGAATCATTGTTGAGCAGGTTTTTTTCCCTGTGTAAGGGAGGGAGACAGGGCAGACTGTGCTAGCTTTGAAACAAAGCAAGCATCTAACTGACAACTCTGTCATATCTAAATTAAATTACTTAATCATGTTTTCTAGATTTTCATGTTCTGCAAACTTCCTAAGATCATACAGACTACTGCATTGAAAAATAATACAAATTTTGCAAAATAAAGAAAAATCAAGGGTAGAAACTGTGAACTGTTTATAACAGACAAAAATATATTCTGTTTTACTTACAAAAACAGAATGAGGAGCTACACATATTCCAAACCACTGAAATAACAGAAGTCTCAACATTTATAAACATATAGCCTCTTCAAGTCTAATCAACCATTTTATGTGTTCCGGCTCTCGACATATTTCCACTAGGCAGCACTGTAAAATACATAAATTGCCAAGTAACTTACTACTATAATTTCAGATTTCCTATATACCTTTTCAAGACCATTAAAATGAATGAGTATTTATAACATTCTCTATAATCCTTTTATCATCAGTCATTTCAAAATTATCCTCCTGACAGAACATCAAAGGACTCCGTTCCGAATAAAGTACTTAGATGTTCTGTAGAGGGCATATAATGCACATGTTACAGAAGTCCGCAGGGTAAAAAAAAAAACATCTGTACCTAGTATCAGTGTGAAACTGTGATTTATTTACCAGAACTGGGAATATGTTTGACTATGTCCCACACTTCCTCTCAAACATGATCAGGATGTTGTCAAGGTATAACATTTGTTTTTTTTGTTTTTTTCTTTTTACTTTTTATTGCACTGTGTTTTATAAGTCCCAAAGTGCTGATTACTGAAAGAGGAACATAGCTCATTTTCAACTTCAACCACCACATGCAGAATTCACTAGAATTTACAATACTTGGAGCACATTTGTTTCTCTGGCTTGGACAGAACATACTGCCGCCAACCCCCCATCCTCCCCCCATGCATTTATATTTAAAAGGCAAAGCCACTTTATGGTTGTGGCCAGAAATCAGTATAAACATTACGTATCTGAACTAGCCATTAGGACTGCAAGGAGAAAGTGCTGATAAATAAAAAAAGATCATAGCTCGTTTGTACTGATGTTTATATGTTTAATATTTACTTTTTATTTATTTATTTTTCTTGCAAATCACTAATCTTTCTGTAGGCAGCATTCGCATGAGATTTAAGCTCCTATGGCCTGACACTTCAGTTATCAGAACCCCATGCTGGCAAGCTGCTGGTCTACACACCTTAATCCTGGGCCCCCCTTACACATGAGACTATTTAAATTCTGCCCAGATCAGGAGGAGCAGGGCCAGCTTGAACTAATTTCTTTCATGACTTTTAAAAGCCTTCACATAATTTCTGCAATGAATGACAGGGACAGAGATAAAGAATGTTTGTAAGGCAAACACTTGAAAAGCAAGACAGTGCCTTTTGTATTGCATATTTAATGCTGCTTTAAAGGATGATTTGCAAGTCTCCTACCTATGAAGCAGTCTTCCAAATTACATAAAAAATAAATGGTTTCAACTACACATACCTTTCCTTACCCTGTAGAAACAATGATACTAACACATGCTTTAAATAAATTATTTATTTTGACACTGTTAATGAGGAATAATAAGAAAAGTCCTAAAAGACACTGCTATCTGTCTTCATCTGTGACCTACAGTAACATTCTGCTTAAATGGCTGAGTCAGTCACAAAGTATGCAAGAAGTAACAGCTGGACTCAAACTAAAGTCTACAAAAATGCAGTTTGTTGGCAGCTCTTCTAAACCAATTATCCTGTGAAGGTCATGCTGGTAATAAGTTGAGCAAGACAGACCACACTTCAGTAAAGTGTTTTGATTCATGGTTCGTACCTTTTTGTTGTGTTACCTTTGAAGAAACAGTACTTCTGCTGCTTGATTCTGTGATTTCACCCTTCTGATTATTACCCAAAGTTTATGAAAACAGGAAAGAAGAGGAAAGAAAACAGAGAGTCTTTTCCTAGGACTCCGCTCCAGCTTCATCATCACTGGCCAGTGCAATATCTGCAACACTGCCATAGCTTCATCCACCTGCTGGTCCATCTACTGATCCAGTTTACTGTTATTCATGAATAACACCACAAGATACCTTCTTCTTCTTCTTTCAGCTTTTCCCGGTTAGGGGTCGCCACAGCAGATCACCTGTTTCCATTTCTTCCTGTCCTCTGCATCTTGCTCTGTCACACAAACCACCTGCATGTCCTCTCTAACAACATCCATAAACCTTCTCTTAGGCCTTCCTCTTTTCCTCTTACCTGGCAGCTTCATCCTTAGCATCCTTTTCCCAATATACCCAGCATCCCTCCTCAGCATGTCCAAACCAACGCAATCTCGCCTCTCTGGCTTTGTCTCCAAACTGTCCAACCTGAGCTGAACCTTTAACATACTTATTCTTAATCCTGTCTACCCTCGTCACACCCAGTGTAAATCTTAACATCTTCAACTCTGCCACGTCAAGCTCTGACTCCTGCCTTTTTGTCAGTGCCACTGTCTCCAACCCATATAACATAGCTGGTCTCACTACCCTCGTGTAGACCTTCCCTTTCACTCTTACTGATACTCGTCTGTCACAAATAACTCCTGACACTCTTCTCTACCCACTCCATCCTGCCTGTACTCTCTTCTTCACCTCTCTTCCACACTCACCATTACTCTGAACTGCTGATCCCAAGTATTTAAACTGATCTACCTTCGCCACCTCTACTCCCTGCATCCTCACCATTCCTCTACCCTCCCTCTCATTCACACACATATATGCTGTCTTAGTTCTGCTGACTTTCATTCCTCTTCTCTCTAGAGCATATCTCCACCTCTCCTCAACCTGTTCCCTACTCTCACTACATAATCACAATGTCATCTGCAAACATCACAGTCCACGGAGACTCCTGTCTGATCTCGTCTGTCAACCTGTCCATCACCAGTGCAAATAAGAAAGGGCTCAGAGCTGATCCTTGATGTAATCCCACCTCCACCTTAAACGCATCTGTCACTCCCATGGCAGATCTCACCACTGTCACACTACCCTTGTACATATCCTGTACCACTCTTACATACTTCTCTGCCACTCCCGACTTCCTCATACAATACCACAACTCCTCTCTAGACACCACAAGATACCTAAACCCTCCCATTTGTTTCTGCCAACATGGAAACAGTAATCCACTCTCTTCTGGTAAATAACCATGAACCCTGGTTTGGATATACCAATATTCATCCCAAGCATTGAGACACTACAGTGTGCACCAGCAATGAAAGGCAGTTGAGGCTGAGGACATTATAATCCAGCTGCAACTAACAGTTCCAAAAAAGATACTTCCCAAACCACGGCTGTTTTGAGATCACATCTATGAAAATCACAAATCGTACTAAAGACAAAGACATACACTTGGACTAGCCTTACACACACCTTGGATATATTTAAATTAATGCCAAGAATGCAAACCCAATTCTCTCTCTCTTTTTCAGAAACACAAAGACTAAATGGCACTCAGCAGTGTCTGCAGAACCCCATGTTGTTGAAAGACATCTCATAAGACATTCTGGCAAACACAGTCACATGTCTTTTCAGGGTTTGCAAAACTGAATGCCAAACTCTCAGAACCTCTCTGAGATCCACACAAGGGCAAACAGTTGATCCACTGTTCTATGACTAGGATGGAATCTGCAGAGGCCCTCTTGTGTCCTCTGAGCACACTGAACATCTGCCATATCCAAGCCACTCTTTTAACACTGCCAGCTCTTGCTACACTTCTTGCACAAGTCATAAACATTTCAAAATACCAACTGCTTCAGGTTATAATGGAATTATTATTCTGTGAGGGACTACTCAACTGTCACAAAACTACTTGTGAAAACTCTTGAAAAGAGGATCATCATCAGATTTAATGGAAACTAATGTGCCAGACTTGAGCAAATCACAAAACATCTTAAAATTAAAGACCACTGAAAAGTGGACCATTAACAAATTTAATTGGAAGCTGGTATTTCCAAGCATGGACAAAATCTTGTCTAAAACAGGAATTACGTTATTATATGCTATGGTTACTACACAGGCTAAGTGCACCACAGAAATAAACATAGCTCTGACATCTGGACAAGTACAATTGTAGTTTACTCCCTGAGAAAGTAAAGTGTCGACATTTTTTTTCATGACATCCATGTTGGGAATTATATCTTCAGTTTTACCGTGAACTTTGCTCTCATTATTCCAAGATGCGTCCCATGTGTACTCACTATGCAACTGTTCTACATTTTGGAAGATTGTGTTTACCACTGACTAAACCTCAGTCTTTTTCTATCTCTGTCTCTGTTTCTTTCATCAATACCGATTTTGGCATTGCGCATTCTGCTATGTTTACGTAAATGCAGCGAGAAATATCTTCTTTCCTCTTTTATATTGAGTTATGAATTGCTACAGACAGCCTTGTTGATCATTTCAATTGTAAGTGGAGGTTTTGATTAAGGGTTGTTCAAATAATTTCAAGTGATATGTCAGTTATTAGAATAAACTGCTTTCCAAAAACAAAACATACAAAATTGTTCTCAGGCCCATACACCATTGCTCACTCTTTTTTCTGATTGTGTATTTCTCTTTCCTACATCTGAAATTATCTCTATCTTGTCTGCTACCTTGCCTATGGCTTAGAATTGTTCCAAGGTCTAGTGAACTTACATTAACCTCTAATATTGGTTCCCACTTTGGGGTGAAATATGACATCAATATAGCTGAACCAAAACTTTGTTTTTCCTGCTGAAATGCTTTCAGATGTTTGTCTGTCCATTTAAGGTAAGTGCATTACTTCATTAACCGTCTTAAAGCTGCTCTATTTATATCCTGATGTCAGAGCTATTATTAGTCATGCACATAAAATATCCTACTACTTTTAAGTGTTTGGTTGGAGCATGTCCTGCAGAAGCCTTTTTTTATAAAAATAGATATTCCTTTTCCAGAAAATAAGAACCTACAGATTTCTAACACAAAGTTATTGAATTCATGCATCCTTGTGCGGTGTTGTCCCATTCCATTTACAAATATATTAGTACTTTTCAGAGAATATTGTTGTGTGTGTGTGTGTGTGTGTGTGTGTGTGTGCGCGCGCGCACGCGTACTGACAAATACAGATATATGACTGCTGCTATACTTCATATATCCCATCACTAAGAAACCTGTCGCATTATACACTGAGGTATTTTGGAGACGCAGTTTACTCTGAAATATCAATGTTTTTTATCTTACTAATCTTAAATGAGTTGAGATGTAGTAATGCTTCTACTCTCTGTTGTAATTCAAACTGATTGGAAATCAGTCAAGTTTGCTGAAAATTTTAGATGCAGTTAATGAACTTTCAAGATCATCTGTGGCTGGCCTGATCTTTGTTACGGCCCTGTCACTCTCATGGTTCTGTAAATTGCTACATCACTAGCACTGCACTGTTTGTCAGTGGGGGTATAGCATTAGGTAAAACCCACACTGCTGGCCATGTTAACTGAGTAATGTCCACTTTCTCTAACTTTAATAATTCTTCTTCTACTTAATTTCTTAAATGGAATTATATAATTCTTTGCAATTGTGTTGCTGTCTGTATCTTTAACTATATAGTTTCACTTGATATATAGTTATTTTCCTCTCTGCCACTGAACATATCTTCATGCTGATTTAATAAGCTGTAGTCTGTCACTTCTGGTTGTGTTACCATTTCCAGGATTCAGTGTCTATATATCACTCAGAGTAACCTTGCAGTAGGATTAACTAGACAATATGCTACTTCTTCAAAAACTTGGTATGGTTGTTATTTCACTTACTTCAAGCTCAGCTGTAAAAAAAGCTTTACACTGGTAGTGAAATCTCTGAATTGTAAACATATACTTTTATACTTACTTTGTGTAACTTTGGCTATGGTTTTAAATCTTTAAGTATGCTACTGCTTACTAGATTTACTGAGGCACTTACATAACTTTATCAGTATTTGATTTTTGTGTTTATATGATACCGCAGGTCTGACATTATTGTCTCTTCCACATATTGCACAGACACGTGTATGTTCATTGTGCTGGGTTGTGGACCTTCATAACCACCACAATGCTCAAATGTAATTCCTTACTGGGCAGGACGGAGAGCAATCAGAACATCAAAAAGCACTTCCAAGAGAGTGACAGGGAGCCCTACAGGGGTAGAAGGACAAAGCATTGACTATAACTGCAGGTGGCAAGAGCATGATTAGTGGCCTTGAAACCTACTGGAGCTGGTATGGGGGGGCTGCTCACTTGTTTTTGAGTGAAGGGTAAGGAGAACAAGGCTTGAGCAAGCTACAGGAAATGTCTTCCTTAGTGAGACCTACCCAACTGACTGGCCCAACAGGCAGGCAGACAGATTCATTCTGAAGGTTTACATCACTTCAGGAAGTAAATGTCACTAATGTCCACTGCACATCTTCCTTGGGACAGCTGTACTGGGCATGTACTGGGAGCTACAGCTTCAATCAAAAGTCATCTACCATGTAAGATGGTACCACTCTCCCCTTGCTCAGAAGTAATGAATGGGCCAAAGAGTTATTTTCCAGAATGCACTGAACATGTGTCTTGCTCTGTGGTCTGGAGAGCAGGCATGATGGTCTAGTTGGAAAGGCAAAAAAAAAAAAAAAAGGGGGGGGGGGTCATCTGTCAGAGATAAGTGCTACTGAAACTGAAAGTTGCACTATATGATAGACAGCACCGCAGAACTATGGTGGCAACTTCTAACACATCTTTCTGCACAGATAATGCTAAAACATTTGATAGTTATGCTTAATAAAAGTAGTCCTATACATCTCAATGAATATCTCATTAATATTAATGGGAATGGGCATCCTATACAATGTATATAAATAGAAACTGCCTGCTGTTTTCTTTCTTAGTAATGTGTGCATTTTTTTAATTCAGTAGTGCAATGCCAAATGTTGTCTTCTGAAACAGTTTTAAGATGATACATGTTATTTCTCTGTCACCATAACGTGCAAAGCACAACGTTGTACCTCCAGTTAGCAATTTCCCCACCCAATGAGTATGTTAAAAGCTGGGTTGTGAGCACTCAATAGGACTATGCTGCTAACGGTATGTCTTATCTTTTTTAATTCAAAAGTACTGCGTCAAATGTTTTCCATCTACAGTTTAAAAAGCTGCATGTGGCCTCCTTATCATAACATACAAAGCAAAATGTCACCACTGACTGAGGTATTTCAGAATAGTATTTATTCTGAAATATTTTGCATTTATTACAAAGAATAAGGCAGTGTTTTTAAGAATGTGTGTTACAACTGATAAAATGTACAGCAGAATGACACAGTTCCTGTCAGAAAGCTACTACAATGCCAAATGTCCTTTCAAGGATTAGCTTAAAATAGTGTAAGCTACTTCACCATTGCTTTAATAATGTAACCACCAATGCCCTAGCTAACCATGCATCTCTCCATACAGGACATAACAGATTTTTAGCGTTTTACAATTAGTTCCACATAATTTGAGAGGTGGTGATTTTAACAACTAATATTGAGAAGGTAGAAGTTAAATGGATTGTAGCCCTGCAACCACATAGGATGCCTGGTCTTAATTCTAGTTTACCACTGACATCTATTTTGAAAGAAAGGCGTTAACCTTTTCTATGATTTTTATTGGTGTGTTTTAATTGCTGTTACAATTTTATTGGTGTTTTTATGTTTTATGTCTTTGTCTCATTATGGTTTTATTTGGTATGATGAAGCGGTAACCCCACAAAAGCGTTCACCATTAAACATATGACTTCTTTTTTAATATTGCTATGGTGGTGGTTCTGCTTTTTTTTACTTTGCTTCTTGTTCATGGCAGATCTACCTTTAGTAGTGAGGCGTTCAATTTTTTATATTTTTTTATTGCTATAAAGTCACAGTTCCAGCTAGTATCTCCACCCGCGGTATCTCTGAATAGGGCATGTTAAAGTACAGCGCAGTTCAGATGATAAGAATGGGCGTACTGTCATCTTTATTCAATAGTACAGTCTCAAATGGTGCTTTCTGCAGATATTTTAAAATACTGTGTTTTCCTTTGTATCATGATAATGTGCAATGCAAAATAACAGCTCCACTTAAAAATGCACGTTTCTCACAAAATGTGTTTTAATAAGCATTGTGAAATCCCGTGCTACTCCTGCTGTCGATTGTGCACGATTGGTAACGATGAGCAGCTCTCCGTTCTTCAGTTTCTGTTGCACAAAGCACAGCTAGTGTCATTAATTCAAAACATGAAATCTCTGTTGCTCAAAGCAGTATTATCATCACTTACCGCTATGCAACCAGAAACAGCATACCTTCATTCTTATGTAGTATGTCACATCTCTGTTTACTGAGTAAAAAGCAGGCTGTTTCACAAAGCATTACTACTGTCATCATTTATTGAGCAAACAGAATAAGGTAGCTAAACGTTACCACATATCTTTATATTTGCACAGTAAGTGACACCTCTGATATGTCACAATAGAGTTTACCATTTGTTTCTTTCCAGTCAATATTAAATGCAAAACAGAATGCCACAGCTCCAGTGGAAAAACACTATTATGGCAACTGTTGCTTTCTGGAATTATTTTAAATTACTGCATACATGGTATTTCTTTGTTACTATAAAATGAACTGCAAAATGTCAAGGCCACAGCAGCCCCCCCCCCGTATATCAGACTATGGTTTGGCAGTATACAATACAGCAGCACTGCTAACAATTTGTATCCCATATTTTTTTATTTCAGTTGTACAGTGTTAAACTTTGGTCGCCATGGGCAACAATGCATGCCTGCTTTTTAAATAATATACATTACTTTTCTATTGATATAAAGTACAATAAAGCAAAATGCCACAGCCCCAGTCAGAAAACTACTACAATGGGAAATGTTGTTTTCCAAAAATATTTAAAAATAGCGTATGTTACTTCTTTGTTGCTGTAATGTACAATGCAACATCTTACAACTTCATTCAGGTTTTCTCCTCCAACTGATGCCACAGAATAGAAATTGTTCACACAAAATAGCACCATGTTAATAACAATATGTACCCTGTGTTTGTTTTTAAACAGCAATTTTGCTTCTACATTGCTATAAATTGAAATACAAAATATCACTGCTCCACTCAGCCCCACCTCTAGTTTCACAGTTTCAGTAGAAGTACAGTTCAGATATTTCAGAGTACTATGCATTATCACAGATGCATTATCAGAGATCAGCATTATTCTGTCTTTTTTTAGAAAATGTGTTCTGACTAAATTCAAAGCTGTCAGAGCTATACTTCCAAAAGTATTGTAATGCCAAATGTAACTTTCTGGTATTATTTTACAATACTCCATCTTATTTTTCCCTTTCTCTAAATTGCAGTGCAAAAATGTAATGCCCCAGTCAACTCCCCCAGTCAGGCAACTCTGAATACGGTTTGTTAGCACACAGTACAGTTATGTTGCTAAAAATTATGGGTCTCATTTTTTTTCTGTTTTTAATTCAACAGTAGTGCTTCAAGCAGTTGACTCTGCTTGTATTTTAAAATGGTGCATCTTGCTGTGTGTGACAGCTCCATTCACTAGCACCAGTCTGCTCACAATGGGAGTCCCATATACTTTTGTGTACTGTAGGTTACCGCTCAATGCAATGAAAAAAAGATGCACTTACAACAGGACCCCTTTCCTATGTCACAGCTTCAGTTTAAATCCAGTCTGTAGGTCTATCACTTGCCTTTGGTAGCTGTACAGAGAGGGATTACTTATAGGTTCATAAGATGATACTAGGCTACTGGCCTGGAAGCCCTTATAAGCCTAGCCAAGAATTTCCCCCTTGTTCCCTCAAAGTCAGCACCTGTTTCCCCTGTCCAGCAGGGACATAAGTGGGATCCCAGGGGTGTACTTTCTGCTTCCCATCCAGTCATCCAGGTTCCTCTTAAAGAGGGCTACAGAGGTACTCTGCTTGACATGGACAGGGAGTCTATTCCACAGATGGGGGAGTCTTTGGGACACAAATCTATCTTGCCAACAAGTTCTATTAATGTCAAAGACCAAGTTAAGGTCTTGCGTGCGGGTTGCTCGAGTGGAGTTTGTCTTATGGATATGCAGCAAATCCATCAAGGTTGGGTCTGAGATGGCCTTGTATGCCAGACACAGGTCACCTCTGAGCAGTTTGTAGAGGGACAGGGCTTTTACCCTATCTGTACGGGATAGGTGTTTGAGACCCTGGATTGTCCTAGTCAGGAACCTCTGTGGTCTCTCCAACTGCTGCATGTGCTTGGCAAGATACATGCTGAAGGAGGCATTGTACTCGATAATGGGTCTGATAAGGGAGGAGTACAGGGATGTTATGACCTCCTTGTTACTGGATGAAATACCCTTATTTATGAGGTGGGCCATGTAGAAAGCCTTCCATACAATGGAGGCAATGTGGTGGTCAAAAGTCTGGTTGCTATCAACCTGGGTTCCCAAGTCCCTCACGACTGACTACATGCTTAGTACATTGTTATTAATGTGATAATTACTGGGGATTCCATCTTCCTCAAAGGAGATAATGATGAATTTCTTGACATTCAGTTTGAGGCCATGCTTCTGGCACCAGTCATTAGTTTGGATAAGGCCCTCATGGAGGATGTACACATCACTAAGGGAATTTAAGACAGCTCCAAGCTTGCAGTCATCTGCAAACATGGTCATCCACAGACCACTGTTTTTGACTTGCACCTCAGATCATTATATCCCAAACAGTAGAGGCCCCAAGACCGACCCTTGGGGTACACTGCTTGTTATGGGTCTACTACTAGAGGTGGCTTCCCCTACTTTGACTGAGTGGGTTCCATCATTGAGCCAGTTACCTAGCCATCTGGTAACATATGGGTTGATGCTAAGCTGGCAGAGTTCATCTATTATGCCCGAGTGGGGAACAGTGTCAAAGGCTTTGGCTAGGTCAAGGTAGGCAGTGTGCACAGTCTTCCCCTCATCTATGGCTTTGGTGACTGTTTCGAAGAAGTCAACCAAGTTTAACAGGCATGATCTCCCTTTGACAAAACCAAACTGTCTGGGGTCAAGCATTTGGAGGATGCCAATGTCCTCGTTTATAAGGTCCATGATGACGTGTTCCATGGCCTTGCAGATCAGGCTAGTTAGGCTGATGGGCCTTTAATTGCCTGGCTCAGGGATGATCCATCTTTGTGTAGAGGGATGACAGTGGCTGTCCTCCATTCAGCTGGGATGAAGCTGGTGTTCATACTTTGGTTGAATAGGGTGTCTAATGAAGCTGACAGCTCATGCCTGAGTTCATGTAGGATACAGCCAGGGATGTTATCGGGTCCTATGGAAACTATATTTTTTGCCTTTGAGAGGGTATTAAGGACCTGCTCTCTGGTGATGAGGGGAGGAGGGCAGGTGCTGGGGATGTCCTGGTTTACTGATGGGGGGACGGGAGGGGGGGTGGAGTTTTCACTGTACCTGTCTGCTAGCAGATTGGCTATATCTATGGCGTTTGTGTATATGGTGTTATTGGCCACCAGTTCAGAGCAGATTTGGGTGTTACCTTTGAGACTGTGGATAAACTGCATATAAAATACTGCTATTGAAGTTGTGACTACAACAGTACTTTGCAACACTTAACAATCTATTCTTTTTAAGAAAAAAAACCCCTCAAGACTTAAATGATCACACAGCTAATCATTACTAGCTGAAAACAAAATATGACTGAAAAGTTAAAAAGATAGCCAAAACAGCTAAACAACTTCATATTTTATATAACAATCAGCTATAATATAAAATAATATAAGATTCTAGCAGTGAGAAGCTGTGGTGAGACCACCACTACTAGTAGCCATGCAGTAGCCATTCAGGCAAATCCCCTCATTTCATCATTCTTGACAAGCTAATGCTTTCTTTTCAGTAAATACTGTTTTATTTACTGCTGTCTAACCTAACTTCAAAATATCTCCCTAAGTACTTCATCTACAAATCTTCAGGGTCTACTTATTTGTTTCCCCCTCAAGTGTTTGGCAGTGCTTTGTATAGACAAAGCCACCTTGAGTTGACATTTTACCTATAAAAGCACCCTTGAGAATTCACAAATACCTAGTTTCATACAGGACAACTAGCTTGCAGTGACAAGCACTGACCCCAGAGTTGCAAACCAGATACTCCTGACATTACCTTATATTCTCACTCCAACCATCTAATCAATAAAAAGGGCCTGAATTCATGGATGTGAACTTTCCCACTATCACTGTTACCAACTTGGTGGATATGAGCATCCCAAGGCAATGTAGAAATTGCCTCATGTTTACTGACAACCAGTTAATTCTCAAACTGATGTGGTTTGTGAGACATGTATTTATATAATGTTACTGGAGGTAAAGCTCTCGCAGAAAAGGACTTCTATTGTCACTCAGGTTGTCAGTACTGCACACACTTCACCAGTCACAGACAACTCAAAGCAGACACACAGACCCACACATGCCAAGGCACTTAAATGTAACCTCCTTAAACGTCAAAGCCCTCCTAGACGAAGTACACATAATAAATACCCACAGCAGCCCCAAATGCACTCTTTCAAAACAACACATACAGCCATATCTCATGGAGCCTCTATGTCTAAGTCTAATACCATAAGGCAAGCCACCACACAAGCCAACATTCTGGTCATTGGAGACTCCACTAGGACACACACTGATGTCCCTCTCACCAGTATCAGTAAGAAGAAAGTCATGGTCAGTTGCTTATCAGGGGCCAGGATCCACCACATTGCGCATGCACTCAGGTCATTGGACCACAAGTACAGTATGACTTAGTCCATATGGGTGCAAATGACTTGAGATGTACCTCCATAGACTATAAGAAGACAGACATCATGGAGCTCTCAGAATGTATGTCCCAGGCAGGTGTGAGCCTAGCATTGAGCAGCATTTTACCTTCTCCAAGGATGATGCCATAACACACTCCAAAAGGTCCGGTCACTTCAAAAGGTCCGGTCACACAAAGTAATCAATAAAGGCAGCCACAAACAGGAAAAATATTTCCAGTAACCCACAGGACCCAAGATAATAATCGTTTATTCCAACAAACACCTTGATTTAGCACTTTCTTTTCCAAGCAGGAAACTTCATCAGAATCTATTGCATCACATCCCTTTCTCATTTAAATAATTCACCTCTTATCGTGATTGGATGAATACCATAAAACTCGAAAACTATAAATACTGAAATATAAATCTAAATACATATGAATACTCTAAATGCATGTAAAATACATGTAAAAATATTCATAAAAGGCATTCATAAAAATATATAAATAAATAAATAAACCTGTATATAAAACCATATATATAAAGAGCATGTATGTAAAAACATATATTAAAAAAAAAATATATATATATATTGTTGTTGTCTTTCGGCTTTTCCCGGTTAGGGGTGGCCACAGCGGATTGGCAGTAGATTTTCATGAATGCTGAGGTGCCAGCTCGACATTCAATGTTCAATGAAGGCACGCCCATTTACGCATGTCTTTTGAACACCCACCCAACCGCGGGGAGGACATGCAGACTCCACACAGAAGGCACTCCCTGCGCTCCAGCCGAGAATCAAACAGGAGAAACTCTTGCCGTGAGGCAACAACGCTACCGCTGCACCACCGCGGAAGTCATATATATATATATATATATATATATATATATATATATATATATATATATATATATATATATATATATATATATATATATATATATATATATATATATATATATGAATGAAAAAAATGCATAAAATACTGAATACTAAAAATAATAAATACTAAAAATACCTATGCAAAAATTACATGCAATAACACTTCATCATAAAATATAAATTGTTAGTTGACGGCTTTTAATTTCAATGCTGATGTTAAATTCACATGGTCATTCAGACCAGGAAAAACACATGCATCAAGCCTCAACTGCCGCATTAATTCCTTGAACTCAAGCCTATTCTGCCGATCACCCCCCTCATTCTGAAATATGGACCTTTTCCAATACCCAAAACTTAAAATCAGCATTGGCACATTCTAAAGCATGTCTATAAAGGGCATTACTCTCTTTTGTCTTACTAATTTCATATATGTGCTCATAAATACGCTGTTTTAAACTGCGTTCTGTCTTGCCTATATAAAATCCCCAACATACTAGACAGTACGCAATGTAAACCACCCCTTTGGTCTGACAATTATACAATTCATTCACACGACATCTATATTGTGGAACAGGTATAACCAATTCTTCTTTGTTATCTACAAAAATACATTGGCTACAGTGACCACATCTAAAAGTACCTGTCTTGCCTATAATTTCACCCCGTACCTCTTTCTCAAATAATTCTTTGAAATTGTTGTTTTTCTTATAACCAAATTATAGGGACTGGTTAAAAACTTCCAACCTACTGGGCATTTTTCTAAAGAGGTCCCAATATTTCATCAAAATATCACGTATCTTCTTTGTGTCTTCATTAAATGTTAACACCATATAAAGTACATTCTCATCACTCCTTACTAAGGTAGTGGTGTTCAAAGTATCATCCATTATAAAAAAGCAGTTTAAATTTTGTCCCCCATCCTAATAAAATTTCATTCTTGATACAACTGATCAACTCTAATGGATAGTCCCTATTATAGAACAACCCACCAATATATTCCAATTCCTTCTCCAAATCCAGTCTTACAGATGTCATACGGGCAGCTCTAACCATCTGCCCTTTTAAAATGTTTTTTTTCTGAATGTTGGGATAACTGCTCTTATAATGTAGGTAGGTATTGGAAAAACAATTCTTCCTATAAATATAGGCTGTGTATCTTTTGTTGGGCAGGTCTTTTTTAATATTAACATCCAAGTAATGCACTTCCTGGTCCCCAACCTCATGTGTAAAAGAAAGGAAATCAGTAGAAGAATTAATATAACTCATAAATTCTAAAATAGTTTCTATCGGACCTTCCCACACAACAAAAATATCATCCAGGTATCTATAATACTTTTTAATATATGTCATAAAATTACTATTGAAAACAAAATGTGTTTGTTGATGCCATAATACAAACAGAAGATAAATGACTTTAATAACTGGTTAGTTTCTGGTGGCATTCTAAGGAGGTACAATATTTGTCAGTGTGGAAGAAGATGGTCAACAGACCACACTGCTTTGCCAAGGTTGGTCTGTACCTCTCTTCTCTAGGCTTTCGAATATTAGCTAAAACACTATCCTCCCCATAGTGCCTTTTAGGCAATGCCAAACTGAAAGTACTCCTGACATAGCAAATCAAAACCAAGAAAATCTAAAGGTCTTCCTGCTAAACACTAGGAGTCTAAACAGAAAACTCCACTCCCTACAAGCTCTCATCATCCTGCAGAATACTGATAACCGTACAGTCACTGAAACATGGTTTAAAGCTATGGACAGCACAGCGGCACTGCAAGACTATAATGCCTTCCACTTAATTTGACCCGCTATTAAAAAGACAGGGATTAAAAGTGGAGGTGTCTTGATTTAAATCAAAAATAAATATACTTCAAGGCTGGTCAAACAGAACAATGCATTTGAGCTTCTACACATTCAGGTCACCATAGGCAAAATCCCATACCTCTTCCCTGCAAGGTAAAGGTCCCTTTCTTTGAACCAGAAGCCCATAATGTATATTTAAACTTACTGGAAACACTCACTATCCAACCCAATACCATATTCATGGGTGACTTTAATTACCCCACTATTAACTGGGAATCATATATGACACCAAACATACAGGCACAGAGATACCTGGATTGTTTTAAACACAAACTTCCTGGACCAAATTGTCAATACACCAACAAGGGGTGTGAACATACTGGATCTGGTCTTCACTTATATGGCAGAGTGCTGCGCACCCCCTAGTGTGTTATCTTCTCCAGTAAACTCAGACCACAAAATGATCTCCTTTGAACTGAAAATAAAATCTGGAACCCCAGCTAACCCTGGAATATTCAGGAACTACTCTAAAGCTAACTTCTTACTAGTAAGTGATAACCTGGCAAAATGTCTGACCCCCATAAACCCTGAGAACACTGTTGCCTATGCATAACTGTTTACAGAAACCCTGTATAAGCATGTTAATAGCTGCATACAGCAAGCTGTACTCACCAAGAAGTACAGAACTAACTCAAAAAACAAGCAAGAATTGTATCTAATGCTGATTGATGCAACACATATGCAGTAAGCTAGGTTACACCTGTAACAATGCTTTTTTTTGCAACCCTGCAGGGCCAACCCCTGTGGCTCCACTATCTACACCATTCATTCCATGGTCATGCCAGCTGAGGATTCCAGAGAAGGTGAGAGTCCTATGGCCCATTTGTTTCTGCAAAGAAATCCTTCATGAGCTCAGCGGGAGCAGGCCAGTCATAGTCATCCTGTGGGCAGCCTACTCTCTCCCTCAACAAAGCCCCCTCTTTGCCTTTCGGTGGTTCTGCCAAGTTCCTCTACAGCTGCCCTCAGAGTACCCTTTAAATCACAATTTGGTTACATGTGACAGTGCAGGCTTTGTAGATCTAGGTTTCCAAGGGAAGACACATAGTCTTCCTCCTAAGTGAGCCAGAACCACTTCCTTCCATGCAGGATGGCTGTTCTCACTCCCATCCTCTCCTGCTAGTTCCTACAGGTGCTCCAGACACTATTTAAATTCTAGTCACCTGTGGTGTAGTCAGGGCTTTATCCCTCTATGCCACAGAGCAGGTGGAAACATCCTAATCTCCTTGTCTATCTTACTGATTAAACTAAACTTAAAAATATTGCCAACAATACAGAGAAATGTTTATGATCAGCGTACTGCACATAATCTACAAGTCATGCCAAGGGGAACAAATGGCAAAGCTCTAAAAAAAGATCACACATAATTTTACTGATGTCTCTGAGCAGTAAAGTTATGTGCATGATTCAATTATGGTACAAAAAACAAAAAAGACATGCAATACTGGTCCACTAACAGAAAACAGAACTGATGTAATATCTTTTAATGCATAAATACAGGTTTTAGAATTATTTGAGCTTTCAAACTACAAGGACTCCTTTATCAGGATGAAGGACTCCTGCTAGTCTGAACGCCTGAATAATTGTAAAGCTTATGTTGGTCCAGGAAAAGATATTACACCACCTCTGTGTTCCAGTGCTTTCTGGATTCAATTAGTGATCCCAAGATCCCAAGTACTGCAGGAGTCCGGGGGTTATGGGTTCAGAAATGAGTGGCCTGATATTATCAGCTCCCTTAATGGAAGCGGGCAGCATTAAGGCTGTTGCTCGACAGTCACCTGATGCGACATGGACAATACGTAGAAGGGCACAGACTGGGTGAATGTTGAGTGGTGTGACCTGATATGTAGTATGGAAGTTCTGTAGCTGGAGTCAGCGGGTGCAGCATGCACTGGAGTCTGGCACTACATGCCCAGTTGAGATCGTTCACTAAATGACCTCTTAGGGGGAAGGGTGTAGGACATAAACTCATGGAGGATGCCATGTTGATGACATTTTGGTGCCTTGCTCTCATGCTCCATTACCTTCCCAAGACTGCAAGGCTTACAAAGGCAAATTTTCAGGAGAAAGGGGACCCTAATGTTCAGGCGTGGGGTATTACAGCTGACAATATGGAAAACAAAAAGAGCTGACTGATCTTTAGAACATTAGCAATCAAGTCCTCATATTAGCAGTCACTCTCTCGATGTCTTCAGTTATTCAATCCACCTTATCTCTAACATTCTTTATTCGGTTTCTTAGCCACTGCACTTTCTCTTCTATACTGCTTCCTACATGCTCATTCACACTTCCTATTCTTTTTATAACCGCTTTTCCATCATAATAACATAAAAAACTCAATCAATGACATCACAATATAATTTAATACTGCGATAGATACTCACGATAAATGTAGAAACAGTAAGAACTAAACACTGAAAACACTCGTATACAGATGGAACTGGTCCCAACGCTAGTAGAAGCGGATAAATGACCAACAAATAGTGAGAGCGAACTCCAATCACCCAGTTGAAATAAAAAGTCACTTTAGAGTTCACAAAAGTATTCCAGGACTGTTGAAAATGTATAACATTTATTCTTATACAAAAACGTTGAGCGCTTTCACTCGTTAGACACGAGCTTCCTCAGAACAATTAAAATATTCTTCATTCACTGCTTAAATACATGAATTGGCGCCAAAAATCATGACTAATTAAAGCAACAGTGTTCTATAATTAGCTTATCATAGAAGAATAGTGTACAGTCCCTTAAAAGCTTTACCATATTAGTTAAAAGTAGTTTCTCTATGTAATTTTTTAAAAGAAAAGAAAATCACATACAAATGTTTTTATAAAAATATGACTTAGTATGATAATACACAAAGTTTTTACCTCCACTCTCCATGTTAAATTAAAATATTGTAAATTATTATATTGTAAGTTATCTAATAAGAAGTAACCACAGTCCTAATGTTACACATAATTATAGGAATTAGATCGTGAGAACTGAAGTGTCAAATCTAATAATAATTCTGCAGTAAATTACTTGTTGCCACCATAATAAAAATTGTTATTAAGACATATAAACATTAATCTTTAACCATCAGAAGTGGTTTGACTGTGATATAGTCGTTTATTCCAGGCCAAGTCATAGCATCTGTAAGGACTTGCCACCAATATTCTTTAAAAGCCAACCAATTCTTTGTGTTACCCCCTCTCGGGTTAGGTTTTATTTTCTCTAAGATGGCAAATTTGAAAGTATGTTCTATACCTACAGCATTGATGTGTTTGAATAAAGCATTTCTTCCATCTTTGGTTTTTATACTGTATAAATGAGAATATATTCTTTTCCTAAATTGTCTTTCAGTCCTACCAATATAATAAGCTGGACATATATTACACTTAGCAATATATATAATCATACTGGTAAGACAGTTACCTTGAACTGGTCTAATTATGGTTTTGTTGTAATTCTCTAAGACAATAGTATTGTCTACACATATGTGTCTACATTGGCCACAAGCCCCACATTTGCTGGTATGCTTCATACTGTTAAATTCTCTTATAGGGCTATTTTCAAATAAGTATTTCAAATTCTTACCCATCTTATAAACAAAATGTGGTTTGGGCCCCAAAATTGTGTGTGTTTCTTCATCCATTGAGAATATTTGCCAATTCTTACTTAAGATTTCTTTTACTTGGCTAGAATATGGTCCATATTGCACTATACATGCTTGTTTAAATGACACTTCTTCTTTGTTGTCATTTACTTCCTTATTTGAAGTTCCAACTCCCTCTAAACAATAACTGCCTAGTAGGGGTGGGTATTTGAGTCCCCACTCTTTGCTTATATAGTTTCCTATATCTAGCATCATATGTTCGTCATAGCCTCTCTCTCTAAATAGATTCATTATGAACGCCAATTCTACTTCTGTTTCCTTTCTGTCAGATGTCATTCTCATTGCTCTTATAACTTGCCCCTTGTAAATGTTATATTTTAACTTGTGGGGATGGTTACTACTGTAATCTAAATAAGAATTGGAAAAAGTAGTTTTCCTATTTATTTTTGATTTAAACTGACCATCTTCTAAATATACAAAAGTGTCTAAGTAGGCTACCCCAATGTACTGCTCTCATTAGTGAATTTCAAATATTCACTGGACAAATTTAAGTAATTTGTGAAATCTTCAAATGTCTGAATGTCACCTTTCCACAAAATGTATGTGTCATCCAAGAATCGCGAATAATACTGTACATTAGAAAAAAATGGACTGTCAAAAATGACATTCTCTTCCCAGTCCAGTAAGACCAAGTTAGCATATATGGGGCACAAGCTGCCCCATAGCTACTCCCTTGGTCTGCCTGAACATTTCCCTTCATAGTATATGAAGTTATTTTCTAATACAATGCTAGTGAGTTCCACTAATAAAGATATTCTATCCCAAGACATTCCTGAATATTTCCTCAAACTATTAGTCAGGGCCTGTAACCCTTCTTCTAAAGGGATACATGAGAAAAGATCCACTACATCTACTGATGTAAATAGTAGGTTCTGTTTATCAACATTAACAGGGTAATTTTTCAAAAACTCCCATGAGTCTTTTGTCAGATGTTTAATCTGAGAATACATTGGTTTTAGTAGTTTGTCAATCACTTCTCCAATCCAAAAGGTTTTGGACTTACTTCCTCACTAAATGACCTCTTACGGGGAAGGGTGTAGGACATAAACTCATGGAGGATGCCAGGTTGATGACTTTTTGGTGCCTTGCTCTCATGCTCCATTACCTTCCCAAGACTGCAAGGCTTACAAAGGCAAATTTTCAGGAGAAAGGGGACCCTAATGTTCAGGCGTGGGGTATTACAGCTGACAATATGGAAAACAAAAAGAGCTGACTGATCTTTAGAACATTAGCAATCAAGTCCTCATATTAGCAGTCACTCTCTCGATGTCTTCAGTTATTCAATCCACCTTATCTCTAACATTCTTTATTCGGTTTCTTAGCCACTGCACTTTCTCTTCTATACTGCTTCCTACATGCTCATTCACACTTCCTATTCTTTTTATAACCGCTTTTCCATCATAATAACATAAAAAACTCAATCAATGACATCACAATATAATTTAATACTAGAGATTGAGCATGTTACTTATGCATGGAGGTTTTGCACATCATATCTAAAGATGGAAGAGCTAAATCTCTGCCATTACATTACCCTGTGAGGTCATCTTTTTCTTTTTTACTTTTTTATTAGTTTTTGTATTTTACGCTGTACCTAATATGTCGCCATCCTAACTCTCTAAGTAGCTCACTATCGTATTCCATTACTTGTGCCGCTCCATGCGTCCTTCTTAACATAGTTTCTTCTTTCTTTTCCGTTTTCTCTCACTGTACTCTCTTGTCACTGTTTCCTTAACTATTCTATACTGTCCCACCTGGCTGACTCTGGTCTTATCCTCCTTGAATATCATCCGTTTCTTTCGTCTAGCTTTTCTAGTTTTACTTCTCTCTAGTTCCTTTGTTTTCTATTCACTCTTATTAATAATCAGATTCATCTTATAATCGCTCACTACTATTTTGTGAATACCCATCCTTTTTACAATTTTCAATTACATAAATACACTTTATTATATAAATCTTGTAATCTCATTAATCTGAACTTTTTCTATTGTTCAAATAGCTTTCACCCTTCATGTTTGCCCTTACCTAAACTTTAAATCTGCTGTACTGAACTGCTCTCTCATAAATTGTGTTTCAGTAATTTTGTATTTGTGTTAGAAACGATTTTCCCTTTTTTGTATTGTAAGTCCATGAGTAAGTAATGTCTTTCGGCTTTTCCTGGTTACGGGTCACCACAGCGGAACTTTGGTCTGCTAATGATTGGCAGCGGATTTTTATGGTGCTGAGTTGCCAGCCCAGACGCCCAACCTTTAAAGAAGGCACACCCATTCATGCACGCACCTACCTGCATGTCTTTATACATCACTCGACCACAGACAGGACATGTAGACTCCACACAGAAGGTGCTCCAGCCAAGAATCGAACGAGAGAACCTCTTTTAAAAACATTATACATAGACATTGGAATGTTCTTAAAGCTGATCACAAACTTAATCTTTTACTTCCTGATATATGTTCCTTTTCATTCAGAAGGGGACAGACTATGGGTTCCAAATTTAGTCATTACAAAAGATTTGGTCCTGATTTTCCTACTTCTACTCAGTTGTCGCTTATAGGTAAACCTATTGTTGGATGTATGCCTTGTGGACACTGTTCTTTTTGTGTTCGTGTTCTACGCACCAATGAATTTAGCAGCAAAAACACGTCTGATGTTTTTGACATCAATTTTTGGGGCAATTGTAATACTGAGTGGGTCATCTACTTGGTGACCTGCAATTGTTCTGCTTTCTATGTCGGAAAGACCTCCAGGCCTTTCCGGCTTAGAATTTGTGAGCATTTGAGTGACATCAAAATAAACGTATTAATAATGCATTATATAAACATTGCTTAAAACATGCCTCAGCCTCTTTTTAAATTTGTTACTATTGATTGTATCAAGGGAGATGCCAAAATAAACAGCATTGGCTTGAATTACTCAGCTCCAAGGAAAGAAAATGGATTATAAAACTTGGAGCTTTGTTTCCACCTGGTCTTAATGATCAATTGTAACAATCATTAATGTGGTGCTGTGATTGGTTATAATGGACAGCCCATTTGTATTTATATGGATGTATTCTGATACTCTGATTTTCATTTGTATTTTTGTATTTCACTGAAGAAGGCTCCTGGGAGCCGAAACCGGTTTGATTTGACTATGTGTAGGGGGATTTTTCATCCCTACATTAATAAATAATTTTTTGGATGTGAATCTTGCTGATGCTCGCTGGCGTTTTTTTGATTGCCTACATTGACTGTTTGGCCGTGCGAGGGTTTCACGGGCATCTGCTTCTTGGTTGGACTATATGAATTTGTGCCAGAACTCTCTGCTGCACAAAACTTAATGGATTATTGTTTATTTCTTTACTTGCATTTGTTTACCGGGATGGTCCATTGGGCCAAAAAGTAGCCATTTTCAGTGAATGCCCGGGGAGAAAAGCTCCACAATGACTTACAGAAACAACAACATATATATCAAGTACAATAAGAGATGACAATAAAATAAGTTATTAACACAGTAAACTTAGGCGATGAGGCAATACAGCCATAAATAAGGCTCCTTACTGATACTACCAGTATAAGTAATAGCAGCAAAGGATTATTCGTCAGGAAATAGGAAGGATTACGGAGTTAAGTAGGATGGAGAAGCAGTGAAGTGGAGGTGGTAGTGGGAGAAAGAAAAAGTCAAATTATGGAGTGTGAGGAACTGGTACGTGATCATGGCCACTGTGAAGACAGGTGCTGTTTTAAGGTTTTTTTGAAGAGAGATGTGCTGAGTTCCATAATTTAGCAGTGGAGAAGGAGTGGAGCATTAGGCCAGCAGAGAGGGTTGGTTTGTTAATTTGCAAGAGCATTTGATTCTCTGAGCAGAGGGGTCTGTTTGAGTGATAGGGTTTAAATACAGAGAAAAGGGCAGGGCAGCTGGTAGGGTTGAATATTAGTTTATGGGCTGCAGTTAGTTGTATGTATGTGAGATGATGGGGAAGTTCTATCCAGTTTAGTATGTGGAGTGAGGCACAGAGGTGGGATTAATTTTTTTCTGTTTGTGACAAATTTAGCAATTTTGTTATAGCAAGAATTTTAGCTTGGATTTTAGGCTGGCTTGTATGTTAGTAAAGAGAGGAGCACCGTAGAGGAGAGATGGGAACAGGAAGGAGGAGGCGAGTGACAGTTTTGAGGAGAAGGTGAGGAATGCTTTGTGGCGGTATAGCCTGCCCAAGTTTTGGTGAACTTTTTTCACATTATCAAAGCTATACCCTCATCTATCAGCTTGTCTCCTTTATCATAGTTTCATAGTTTAGTACTAGGCTATCTGCCCTGAGGCATTTGCAAGCCTAGCCCTAGAGATGTGGCTTTCGCCACCCCATGTAGTGGTACTAAGGTGTATAGAATAAATTTAGAATACTGTGCCTTTGTCTAGTAGTGACACATTGAAGACCCCCTTACTTATTAAAATTAGTTTACTGTGCCTCTGTTAAGTAGCGATACAGGGGTGACCCCCGGGGTAAACCTACGATCTCCCATCCACTCGTCAAGATTTCTCTTGAAGAGAGTCAGTGAGGGCTCTGCCTAACATGGACTGGGATTTTGTTCCAGAGTATGGGAAGCCTCTGAGTTATGAATCTGTTCCTCCAGCATGTTCTATTCATGTTTGTACTGAGGTTTAAATCTTTGGCTCTCGTGGTTCTTATGGATTTTGATTTTTGAGGTGGAGCATGTCCATCAATTCCTGGTTGGACATGGCCTTGTATGTCAGGCACAGATCACCTCTGAGCAGGCGGTATGCTACTGAATAGAGCTGGAGTTTCTTTAGCCTGGCAGCATATGACATATGTTGGAAACCCTTGATCCTCTTGGTGAGGTACTTCTGGGGTCTCTCCAGCTGTTGTAAGTGCCGGGTGAGGTACATACCAAATGGGGCATTGTACTCAATCATGGGCTTGATAAAGGAGGAGTACAGGGGCACGATGACCTCCTTTGATCTGGATGTGAACCCCTTCATGATAAGGTGGGCAAGGTAGAAAGTCTTTCTAACCACTTTGGCAATGTGGGTGTCAAATGAGAGGTCACTATCAACTTGAGTCCCCAGGTCTCTGATTACTTTTTCGGTACTCAGTGGGTTACTGTCTATGTGATAATTTGTGGGTATTTTGTTTTTCCCCAAAGGGGATGACTATACATTTCTTGGCATTCAGCTTAAGGCCGTGATTCCGGCACCAGTTGTCCGTTTCGGTGAGGCCTTCCTGTAGGATGTATGTGTCAGCTGGTGTATCAACTATGCTGCCTAGTTTGCAGTCATCTGCGAAGTTTGTCAGCCACAACCCTCCCATGTTTGCTTTCACATCTGAGAAGTAAATGCCGAACAAGAAGGGTCCCAGGACAGAGCCCTGTAGGACACCACTTGTGACTGGCTTTGAGTCTGACATGGCTCCCACAATCTTGACTTTATGGGTTCTGTTCTTTAGCCAGTTTGCAACCCATCTTGTGACATATGGATTTACTTTTAAGCTGTTTAGCTTTTCTATGATCCCCGAGTGGGGTATTGTGTCAAAGGCTTTAGCCAAGTCCAGGTAGGCTGTATGGACTGCCTTGCCCTCATCAATGGCTCTAGTGACTGTTTCGAAAAAGTCAACCAGGTTCAAAAGGCAGGATTTTACAAGCCGAACTGGGTAGGATCAAGTGTCTGTAGGTCTCCAATGTCGTTGTTTATGAGTTTCCATAGCTTTGCAAACCAGGCTGGTCAAGCTTATGGGGCGGTAGTTCCCAGGGTCTGTAGTGGAGCCTCCCTTGTGGAGTGGTACCACTGTTGCTGTACGCCAGTGTTCAGGTATATATGCTGTAGTAAGGCTAAGGTTAAATAACATTTTTATATGCGGGTTTAGCTCCTCTTGGAGTTCACGTATCACGCAGCCGGGGATACCATCAGGTCCCATAGATGCTGTGTTTTTTGCTTTGTTGAGGGCGGTTCTCACCTGGACATCAGAGATGACAGGGAGGTTACATTCAGCTGGGATGAGTATTTCTTCTTTTGGAGGTGAGGGGGGGGGGGGATTTGCACTGAACCTGTCTGCCAGAATGTTGGCAATATCTGTGGGTTCGGTAAATATTTTGTCGTTGTGTACTAACTCTGAGCATATCTGAGTGTTTCCGCCCAGGTTTCTAACATAACTGAAGAATGCCTTGTGGTTATCTTTAGTGTCCTTGGTGATTTTTCTCTCAAAGTTGGCCTTGGATATTTTTATGAGAGAACGTAGCTTTCTACTAGTGCTGATCAGAGATGCCTTCCCTTTATGGGATTTTGCTCTGTCTTGCAGTGGCTTCCTTCTTTTGTTATACAATTTGTTTATGGCTGGGGTCCACCAGACAGCACGCTTTCCTTTGGTGGAGAGGGTCTTGGTTTTATTTGGGATTGCACGATCCATGCATTCTTGGAGATGTCCGTAGAAAGCATTTGTGTAGGATTCAGCATTGTGGGATGTGGTTTCCATTGGCCCTGAGGGCTTAAATGATACCATCTCAGTCTTGAGAAGTGTAAAGTCGGCTTTTGAGAAGTTTCTCACTGTAGTCTTTTGTGATGGGGGTGGAGGTGGTAAATGTATATCCAGGGTGATTAGTTTGTGGTCAAATCTCACCAGTGAGGGCAATACTTCCAGTGTGGAGCATTTTGTCCCCATGTTTGTGATGACCAGGTCTAGTATATTATCCCCCCTTGTGGGAGAGGTGACTAGCTGTTCCATTGCATTTGAGTTTATGAATTCCAGGAACCTTTGGGCTAGGGTGTTAGGGCTAGAATAGTACACCCAGTCTATGTTAGGGTAGTTGAAGTCTCCCAATATGATGGTATTTGGTGAGACATTCATATCTTCCAATGTCTTCAGGAAGGCTGAGTGGGGTTCTTGAGATTGGGAGGGTGGTCTGTAACATGCAACCAGTTGTATAGCAGTTTTGCCTACGGTTAGCTGCACCTGGATGGTCTCCGATGCTTCATGAGTTGCCACTAACCTAGAGGTGTGGGTATCCTTGATGAATATGGACACTCCCCCTCCCTTTGTGGTTCGGCCCAGGTTTTGGGGCCGAAAAGCATGATACGAGGTAAAGCCTGGTAGCGCTGGGGTGCTCTCAGGAGCCTTGAACCAGGTCTCGGTTACAGCGCAGACATCAATGTTCTCCATACTGAGGAGTGCTTCGAGAGCCTGCATCTTGAGATTTAGACTTCTGGCGTTGAGCAGCATTACCCTTAATTTTTTTCCATTTTTGTTTTCTAAGGAGGTGGGTTCGTCTTTTGAGCCTTGCCTAAAAAAGGCACTATGGGGGTGGCAAGAGCCTTAGCCAATATCCGGAAGCCCAGTGGTGACAGGTGCAAGCCGTCCCTTGCGAAGCAGCGTGGCTTGTCCAGCATGTCATCCCAAGCAGACAGACATTGGATACCCCTAGAATGACACCAGTAATTGAGCCAATTATTAAAGCTGATCATCTTGTCTTTGTATTGTGGCATCATTCTTGGTGGGGGCAGGATGCTGCTCAGGGTCAGGGTCATACCAGCCTGGGCTACATAATCAGAGAGCTCCTCAATGTCTCTTTTCATGTAGTCCAAGGAGGTACGTCTCAGATCATGCACGCCGGCATGGACAATGACGGAGTCATATTTGTACGTGCTTTTGAGTGACCTGAGTGCGTGTGTTATATGTGTTATCTCCCACTTGTCTCCTTTATCTCCCTTTTGTCTCCTACCCTCCTTCCTTTCTCTGCTCTAACTCAATATCTTCACATCCTAGATTCTGAACATATCTTTATAATAACAAATATTCTTACGTAAAAAGATTCTGAACAAATCTATAATAACAAATATTCTTATGCAAAACCTGACAATCTATTCAAATGGATGAAACTGCACTATACATATCTCTCTATATTAAAAAAAATTCATATAAAACCCATATAACTATTATTTTTAATCAAAACTGTTTGTAAATGATGTAACTGATATCAATGATGTCTGACTAATGGAAATGCTGCTCATGAATGAAACTGACTGTAAATGATGAAACTAAGCAAACGATGTCCATGATGTCTGTTTAATGGAGCTTTTCTACTCAGGTCTCCACAGCTCAGTTGGGCTTTCCCAGTAAACAAATACCAATAAATAAATAAGTCGTCTTCTCGCTATTGTTTTTTAATGGAGCTTTTCTCCCCAAGTCTACACTGGAAAGGGGCTGCTTGTTGCCCAGTCAGACTTTCCTAGTAAATAAACTATAAATAAATAATATTAAAAAAAATAAATACTCATCTTTACTTCCTTGAACAAAAGCCAGGAAGCTTCATGCACACTGTGATCCTATGTTATTCAGACAGAGGAAAAATTGGTGATGGAAATGCAAGTCACACATTGACTGCTGGTAGTTTCAGCATTAGTTTAAGAGCTGTTCTGTGTTTAGACAACTTTAGAAGTTTCCATCTTGCTAGTTTTCATGTGGCAGTTTATTATTATTATTATTATTATATGGAGTCCTGTTGTGCAGTAGTTCCTTAAATTTCTGTAATTGCTGGTAGCTGCTTTTCTTTTACTTTTAGGCAGTCTTGCACTGGCGTTTATGCAGTTGAACACACAAGACCTTAAGGCTCTGGAGCGCTGTCGACGGTGCTTAACTGTAAATCTGGTCTCTTGCTTGAATAATTATAAAGCACATCATGCAAATTGAAAGAATAAATAATGACAGATACGACCATACAGTTAAAATATTTATCAGAAGTCAAGTGATGAGGAGTACATTATGTACATGGATCAAAAGGATACAAACAGTTCTACAATGCACTACAGAAAATTCACAATCCCCAGCTTCTGAGGGTTACAGCAGTCCCCAGACCCCTGGCTTAATTCAACTACTTCCACCTGGAATCTCTAGCGAAATCGCTCAACTTTCCAGAAAATCATCTGGCCTGCCTGATAGGTATAAAGGAGGGAGAAATAACAAGATTTGTTGTTTTTCTAAGATTACCTAAATCAAATCGAACTGTATTAGGGTGCTTCTAACTATGCATAAATAGCTTTTTATGTATCAGAAAAGAGTGGAGTTATGTGTATGTTTGTCAAATGCATCAAGTTGTACCGATAGTCTGTCATATAATTAAAATGTCATTTTTCTGTTGAACTATTCATCTTCATGACATTTAGTATGACACAGTAATGGGCAGTGGTTATGAGGGTACCTGATACAAACAAGGTCGGGAAAAACTAACTTAAACCACTGAACATAACCTGCTAGTTGCTGAGACTAATCCTGTACTTCTCTACATGATGATTATAAACTAAACAACATACGTTTGTTTTGCTAATATTTATCTGAAAATCTTTAGCTTATTTTATTTTTTGACATTTTTTTAGATATAAAGGATTTGCATAATATGTGGGTACAAAATATCTGATGAATTATGGTTGTCAAGTTACTCCCACAATTGTGCTATTCTTTGCGATCTTTATTATGCTCGTGTCTAATGCATGGCTGAAAACAGTACTTTGTTATTTTATGCCACACCCCACCCCACCCAACTGCTGCTGACTTTCTAGCCGTCTCACCCCCAACACTACTCCTGCTCTACACAGGTTTCCCCTGATGTGACCTTTCACATGTCTGGAGTCTCAACTCTTCAAATGGATCTTATGACTGGGGAGCAAGATTTTCATTAAGGACAAGTTAAGTACACCCAGAAGCTGTCATCCTACAGTAACCTATGATTAATCAAATGGATAGTGACATATCATGTTAGCAGACACGTGTCTGCAAGCTGTGAGCTGCACATCTACGATGAAACTTCTAAGCTGCACTCACAGTCTCTGGTTTCTACCAGAGGTCTTGCAAGCAGCAAGGAGTCCCACTCCATTCCCAGGGGAAAGGAGGACAGTCAAATGGCCAAATTCTCAGCTTCTACCCAGCCAACTCCTCTGATTGTACAGGACACTTCTTGGACATGGATTGCTGCTAGCCCAGATGGGAGGTTCTGTACAAATGGGCTAGCTGACATTCTACACTGGGTCAGTAAACATCTCATTACCAAATTTGCAAGTAGCAAATAAACAGAAGCTTTAAAAAATACCTTGCTTAAAATATATATCTAGTTTTAAATTATCTTTTAAAATTCAAAAAAAAATTAATTTGTGTACTCACAGTAAAATAAGCTACATTTCCCCTATAGTAAGCCAATAAGGCATCCTGCCATAGTTTTAAAATGTTAACATAAAGAACCATTATGTTAAATAAACATTTGTCAAATCTAAAGGTTTTATAGAGCTGTGGGGTCTCTAAAACTGTATAGTTTTACTGTAACCATCATTCTGACATCATGATGAACATCTGGGGAAAACAGACCTCTACCACATCTGCATGTGTATTTCAGAGTTTACTGTTTTGTTTCTTTCATTTTCACTGGAATCAGAATTAAAACTACCAGGTGAAAAGAAAAAAAAAATCTGCAGAACACAAATTTATTTTGCCTGTCAAGTCAAACCCCTCGAGTCTCATGTTAGGGCCGTCATTATTTTCTAGAGGTTACTGGTCATAGAAAATTAACTTTGTCTGACCTGCAACAAACCTGGAATTTATTTGAGAATTTCACCATTTTTTATAGTGATTTTACAATCAGATTGGAAAAGACTGTGGTTCAGTGGGCTTTGCAAAGGTAAATAGTCACACATTCATGACAACTGTAATATCATCTAAAAATAACTATGTCATTTGGAATAAGAAGCCAAAGGACATACATTCTAACAAATGCAAACTTGTGAATGCCCAAGCCTTCATTAAGGCAAACAGGCAACAGATGACACAAAGCTGTTCTGTGGAAAAGGTAACAACTCAGAAATGCAGAACAAGAACTTATACTTCCTCCCACCATTACAAGTAATATGAATTTAAGGAAAACAGTACTCCAGAGAGCTACGGCTCTGGAAACCTCACCTGTGAAAGATAGCACTAAGGTGGAAGGATCCATAAAGCAATAATACTCCTAAGGAACTGGTAGAGGAAACTTTTTTATCAAAATTTTTAACATGCAGCAAAAGCAAAATGAAAAAAAAAAAAAAAAAAAGGACCCCTATAAAAGGAAAACTTAAACTCACGTGATACACTTGAGAAAGCGTTTGTGAAAGCTTACAACATTGTGACAGCTTGTCTCGATTAAATTCATCTGTGGTGCCCTGAATGGCTTTTGGTGGTATTCTTCATTTGGTTTTGCATACTCAGCACTTTATCCACTGAGCTTTCTTGTGTTTTGTCTCAGTATGGACATTACTATCGTCTAGAAATTTTCAGCAGATGAATACACTTATCAAAATGTTTTTGTGCTATGGTTTGGCTCAGGTTAAAAAGTCTGCTACTAGGATGCAAAAAGTATCTAAAATAGGCTGTATACTTGATTGCGTACTTACTTCCTCGTACAGAATTATAAGGTATGCTGTAGTCACAGATGACACTTTTAGTTATCATCTTGTTAACCGGACTTGCTGGTCTTAGTTTAAAGTTTGAAAAAAAAGGGTTGTGGCTAACCAAGTTTGCAGACGACTGCAAACTAGGTGGAATCACTGACTCCCCAAATGATGTCAGCATACTCCAGGAGGGTCTCACACATACCAACGCTGGTGTATTAGTCACTGTCTCAAACTGAATGCAAACAAATGCATTATCATTCCCTTCGGCACAAGCAATGTCCCCTCACACTATAACTCAACAACAATACTGTAAGTACCAATGAAGTGATACATGACCTGGGATCACAAGTTGACAGTGACCTTAACTTTGACCTCCATGTGTCTACTGTAAGGAAAGCTTTCTACACAGTACACTTGATTAGTAAAGGCATTACCTCGAGAGCAAAAGAAGTTATAACCCCCTATACTCAGCACTTATCTGGCCCATAATTGAGTAGAACGCCCCATTTGCCATGTATGGTACTAAGTACCTGCAACAATTACAGAGACGTCAGAGGTTTCTAACAAAGAAGATCAAGGGGCTTCAGCATGTGCCTTACACAGACTGACTAAAGTCCCTGTCACTATACTCCACATCATATTGACTTCTTAGGGGAGACATGCCTGGCCTACAGAGCAATCCAAGACCCAAACCTAATGAACTTGCTGCATATCCGTAAATCAAACGGGACTAGGGATACCCGTTCTAGGGACCAAAATATGGCCTGTGACTTAAATAGGATATGCTGGAGGGACAGATTTATCTCCCAGCAACTGCCTCATCTTTGGAACAGGCTACCAAATCATGTGAAACAGAGCATCTCTATGACATTGTTCAAGAAGAACCTGGACGAGTGAATGGGAAAACATAAATTCTTAGAGCCCACAACCCTCCTGGACATGGGCAGTCAACACTAAATGCAATCTTGGGTACTGACTAGCATTTCTATGGTATTACATTGGGATGAAATCACTAGGCTTAAAATGACCTCTGGGACGATAGCCTAGTAATCTCCTATGATAACTACAGCACCTCTATGAAAACAGGGATGTACAAACCTTCAACCTTAACTTGCCACAGTTCTTTTCAGCTGTATAATACTTCAAAACAAATTTTCTCTCTGCTCCAAAGAATGGCCTCATTCAGACTGAAACACAGCAAACTGAAGTCACTACTGTGACCAGCCCACAAAGTAAGAGACCTACCAATCCAGTGAGAGAAGCTCTGGTAGCAATACTATCAAGTCATATCATAACCTCATCAGGTTCAATGAACTACATGAGAATTCAAAACAAAGGTAAATGAAAGTAACTGTTGTTTTCCTTGTAACAAACTATGCACCAAAACAGTTAAGAGTAGTTCTGGGGCAATATTACCCATCTTCTCAGTAGAGAAAGAACTAATCAGTCTAAAACTATCACGCAATTTCTTCCAACAAAAATATCACTAGCTAATTTAAACGCTTCTTGTTTAATGAATGTTTTTTCCTCTAAGTCTGATGGACAATAAGGGGAACCTTGTACTTCCTACTAGATATCTTCCAACTTCTCAAATTCAAAACTGCCCCTTATAGCTTTATCTGGATATAGCTTTAAAAAGTTAAACCTGCATTATTTCACAATTACAACCTCTCAATGAAATACGGGAAACTCACTGCTGGTATCGCTGCACTACACACTACCATTTTCTTAAAAAATTATTTTACCAATAAGCCCATATTCATAGTATCTGGAAAAAGGTTATAACTGTTCCTCTACACAAAGGGAGGTCTTCATGTATCTTCATTACCTTTTCATCCAATAGTATTATTATTATTACCACAATGTGAAATTATACAAAAATGCATATATCCTCTTTTACTCTGCAACATGGTTTCTTCATTTCTCATAAGACAGAAACTACTTTATTCTCTTTGGCTGATTTCCTCTGTGGCAAAGTTGTTAAAAACAAATCTATCAGAGCTCCATATCACAATATGTCCAAAACATTTAATATTGTAAAGCATGCTATTCTACACTGTCTCACTAGCTGTGGCCTATCTAAGACTGCTACATGCACGTTTACCATACATCTCGTTAGAACGATCCAGCTTGTGCGTAACGTTAACTCTACTTTATTTTCACTACAGGTAGCTATTAAAGTGCCAAAGGGATCTGGTTTTGGTCCTTAGTTAGTTACAATATTTGTCAATAACATGGCTTTTTTCTGCTGTACAGGTACAGTTATACAATATGAAGATGACTTCTGAAAATATTCTACTGACTGTAGCTGATGCCACTGCTAATCTCAAGTCCATATTCACTCAGATATGACTATATAATTCAAGCCTTCTCTTCAACAAGACTAGGCCTGAAGCCATGCTCTCTGCTTTAGAAAACCCTTGTACTGGTAAATAAGTCATTTATTAAACAGTATTTTGGGAATCAACAGACATCCCCTGAGGGAGCTGACTTGGTACTGCTACTGGGAGTTTCCAGTAATCAAGATCTGAAATCTGATAAGCATGACATTCTGCCATTCTTGGGTTAAATCAAAAGTGTGGACTTCTATACACTGACAGTTTTCATTATGATAACAACTGTCAGCAAGCAACACTGATGATTTACCTTGCTTTCTGTTTCTCACATCGTTGGAAACCCATACTTATTTTAAATCTCAAACAAAGCTACAATCAAGCCATTCATTGCCAGTCACTCCACTTCAACGTACTGTGTCCAAATTCTCCTGATAAATTAAACTCAGAAAATATATAGGTAGGTACAGCTGTACACTCCAGTGTATAGTGTCCAAATAAGTGCACAGTTATTATCTAACAAATGGAATATGTCCACTTGTGTAATCTGTACTCAGCAAATTCATCCCTCAGCAACAGACTTTACTATTTCAAACAAGTTATCAAAAAGTACAGTTTTGTACCTACCATAAATGTAGATGTCCGAACTGGATAGCATCTGCAGTCATAACAACTGGGTTGTCCTGTCGTCAGGCAGCCCTTCAGTCGGCCGGATTCCAAAGTCCGGTCCGCTTCGCTGATGTCGCACTTCACCCGTCTCTGTTGGTCTTCGGGTAAAAGCATCAGCCTTCCTCAGTGTTTCTTGCCCCAGATGCCAGTAGCCCTCTTGAAGGCTAAAATTTGGATAGATGCCAATGTTTCCAAAAGATAGAGGTAAACACAAAATAAGTATGTATGTACATATATACAAACAAAAAGACTCCCCACCAGCTAGCTATTAGGAGGGTAAACACCCTAGGAGTACCACAGAGGGGAAGGAGGGAGGGTAATCTGACTGCAGATGCTATCCAGTTCGACATCTACATTTATGGTAGGTACAAAACTGTACTATGTCCTTCATGGATGCATCTGCAGTCATAACAACTGGGTAGAATACCATAGCCAACTAGGGAGGGGATAAAAGTAGATTATGGTGTGTTTAGGATCCTTTGCAGTACACAGTGGCAAACCCCCTGCTCGGATCTGGAATATAGAGGCAAATTATAATGCTTGGCAAATGTATGCACGGAGGTCAAGTAGCCTCGCCAATAATAATGTCTTTTGCCACTCCTCGTAGAAGGCTGTGGTAGTGGCTGTTGCCCTTGTAGAATGAGGTCTTATGTTCTGTGGAATTGGTTTTCCATGGAAGGAGTAACAGAATCGTATGCAATTTCCTATCCATTTGGAGATTGTCTGTTTGGAAATAGCTTTTCCTTCCCTTCCTGTTGCATAGGCTACAAAAAGTTGGTCAGTCTTTCTGCTATTTTTGTTCTGTCCAAGTAGTAGCGTAGCTGTCTATGTACATCCAAGGTATGCAGTATTCTTTCCTCTGTTTTGTGGGTTGGGAAAGAAGGTAGGTAGGTGGATTGCCTGGTTTAAAGACACTCTGGATACCACCTTAGGCATAAATGTAGGATTAGTCCTCATGGACACTCTATCTTGGTGGAAGATTAGGAAGGGTTGCACTGCCATTAAGGCCTGTAGTTCTGAAACCCTCCTTGCTGAAGTAATTGCCAGTAGGAAAGCAGTTTTCCATGACAGGTGTTGTAGGTCTGCTGTTGCTGCTGGTTCAAAGGGTGATAGTGTCAACTTTTCTAGCACAAAATTTAAGTCCCAAGCTGGTAATGGTGGTTTCCTTGGAGGTTTTACATTCTTGATTCCTCTGAGGAACTGCCTGAGCAAAAAAAACAGGTGGATCAAAGCTGTATTCTGCTGAAATAGCTGATGCATGTATCTTGATGGAGGAGTAGGACAGGCCTGAATGAAGAAGTTCGGCCAGTACTCCAGAATGTTAGGCATATCTATGTTTGACACATCTTTTCCTCTTCCAATGACAAACCTTTTCCATTTTCCAGCATAGTTCCTTCTTGTTGAAGGTCTGCGTGTTTCCAAGAATAATGTCTTTAACTCTTTGGGAAAGTTCTGGGTTAGCTGCTGCTATGTGATGTTCCATGCAGTCAGTTGCATTTAGGTTTGGATGTATGATGCTGTAGTTGTTCTGAGTTAACATCAAAGGCATCATGTTCGAGACATGCTCCTCAGCAGTGGGTACCAGTGTTGTGCTATCAGGATTATCCTTGGGCGTTCTTCCTTGATTTTCAGTAGTACTTTGTGTATCAAGGGAAGAGGTGGGAATGCATATGCTGTTAGGCCTTTCCAGCTGAAGGAGCCACTTTCCATGCTAGTGGGTGGAATGTCCTTGTGCAGAACTTTTTGAGCTGGTGATTGAGAGGTGATGATAGATCTATCTGAGGCATTCCCCATTTCTTTGAGATGGTCTTGAAGACGTCCGGTGCAGCTTCCATTCGGCATCCAATGTGGTTCTGCTTAATATGTCTGCTAGAGTATTTTCTTTTCGGTACAAATATTGCCTGTAACTGGATGTTGTAGCTGAGTGCCAGGGTCCACAGCTCCAAAGTCATTCTGCATAGGGGTATGAATGAGTGCCTCCCTGTTTGTTGATGTACCACAGGACTGTGGTGTTGTCTGTCATCAACTGGCCCTCTTGGAGAAATGGTTTGAACTTTTGGATTGCCAGTTTTACTGCCAGCATTTCTTTTAGGTTGATGTGCAGGTGAAGTTGATCCTGTGTCCACAATCCTGCACCATTTGTCCAGCATGGTGCCCCCATCCTAGGTCTGGTTGTGATGGTCTGGCTTGCTTGACATCTGCGAAAGGGTAGGCCTGGGTTTGACTGACATGCCTGAGCCCACCATAGGAACTCCTGCTTTAAGCATGGAATTAGTGGGATTTCTGTTTCTAGGCTGTGTCTGTGTTGGGACCATAAATTCTTTAGGTACCACTGTAGTTTTCTCATATGTAGTCTGGCAAATGGGACCAAGATTATGCATGATGCCATGAAGCCCAAGGCCTGCAGTACTTTTCTTGCTGTTAACTTTGTCAGTTTTGTTAGTGCCAAGAGTAAAGAAGAAGTTTTTTTTTTTTTTTCTGTAGTCAGAATGCCATTTGTTTTACTGTGTCCAATTCAGAATGTCCTTGTTTGGGATGGTATCAGCCTTGACTTTTGTAAATTGACTGTGTATCCCAGTGCTTGTAGCAAGTAAATGACCCTTTTGTAATCTGTGTGTCAGCTTGCTTTTGTTGTCCCCTAGCAGGCAGGTATGGGTAAATTTGAATTCCCTGTAGTATGCAATGGGCGATTACTGATGCCAGGCATTTGTGAATACTCTGAGCCAAAGGGCAATGCTGAGAATTGATAGTGCTCTGATCCTGTAAGAAATCTGAGGTATCTTCTGCAGATTGGTCGAATGGGGACGTGCAGGTATGCCTCCTTGAGATCTAGAGTTACCAGCCAAGACTCCTTGCCCAGCATGGGAAGAAGTTGCTGTAGGGTCAGCATTTTGAATTTTGGGACAATGATGTATGTATTTAAGGTGGACAGGTCGAGAATTGGTCTCCAACTTTCTTGGAACTAGGAATAGTCTGGAGTAGAACCCTTTCCTTGCTCTGCTGTTGGCACTCTTTCCACAGCTCTCATGTTTGCTAACTCCATTATCTGTTGTAGTGCCTCTGTTTTTTGATTTGGAGGTAGATTTGGCATTCCTCTTTGACTGGTAAAGTGTGGAAGTGAAACCGGTAACCTTGATCTATGGTTTGTAAAATCCACTTGTCTTTTGTTATGTAGTGCCAGTTCTTTGAAAATAAGGTTAACTTTCCGCCTAGAGGAGCTGCTATTTGTTCCCTGGTAGGCGGACTTAGGAACATGTCACTGTGGTTGTGCAGATGTAGTGGCAGTGGTTGTGTCTGTGCCTCTGTTGTTACCTTGCCACTGTCGTCCTCTGTAGGCACCTCCTCTGGATTGATTTCTTCCTCTGGAACGTCTATTCCTGCCCCTTTGAAATTTTGTGGAGTCAGGAAAGGACCAATTTTGGCAGGCCAGTTCCTGCTAAACCTTGGGGTTGAACCTGCAAGAAATCTTTAACCGTTTGAACAGATTTTGCCTTTTCTTCCATTTTCTTCATAACCTGCTGGGCAGGTGTACCAAACAAACTTGTCTTATCCATAGGAGCATCTAGCAACTTAGCTTTAACATGATCCGTAAAGCTAGCCATGCATGCCTTCTTATCACTGTGCCAGTCATGGCTGATCTAAATGAAGCCTCCAGTGCATCATAGCCACATTTTAAAGAATGGTTGCTAACCTGTTGTATGTTATTTACCATTTCCATATTTCTTATCAAGATAACAAGCATAAACTCTTGGTATTGTATCATGTGAAACTGAGTTTAAAGCTCTAGCTGAGAGAGTAGCTGAAGTGTAGACCTTTTACCCCATCTGTCTAATGACCTTGCTTCCTTTCAGAAGGAATAGGGTTTTAGCTATGGTCTGGGACCCTGAGATATAGTTTCGGGTCTGCAAGTGGGGCCTTGTAAAGGTGGTGATGAGTATCTGGCACCCTGTAAAATCTGTCTGGTTTGGCAGGGGCTGGGGGTAAAGAATCTGGAGCGGAGCAGACATCATTGAAAGCATCATCCACCACAGAGAGAACAGGAGGTATAGCTAAGGGCCTGTGCTGTGGGAGGTGCAGAAAGGTCCTAAGTCTTTTCTGGAGTCTGAAAATCCTGTTGCTGCCATTGGAACTGCTCGCATGGCATGTAAGGTTCCCCAAAGGAGAATTCTTCTGGTGGGGAAGCAGCTGGAATGGATTCTTCAGCATCAGAATCCTCAAAATTGGAGAAAGGAGCCTCTGGCTGGTCAGTTATGTCTGATTCCAGCAGAATCATCAGAGGACACTGGCTCAGGGGCTCTGCCCTAGGTCTCTTTCTGGGGCTGAGAGGCCCTGTCTGGGTGAGATTGAGATCCTCTAATTAATGAAATTAAATCTTCTGCCAAGGTAAGCATTTGAGAACTAGAAGAGGGCCTGGTTGTGGGAGGTTTAACAGGCACTGTCTTAGTAGTCTTGGCTGCTTTAGCCCTGGCGGAGGCCTTAAAATGGACATGGCTGCTGCCTAGCCAGCACCACACACGGGGTAGAGAGACATCCAAGGAATGGTGTCTGATAAGTCAGTGGCAACCACCGTAGTGGATAAAATTTCTGAGGCCGATTCAAGAGTGGTAGCAGGGCCTCAGTTGTAGAGATAGGTTCAGCTGTACTTTGATCAGTTTTCGGTTTGCTTAACCATGGTTTCGTATCTTTTTTGGCGATTGGGTAGTCGGAGGATCCGGCGGCATAATGAAATCAGAACCAAACTGTTCGGTTGAAAGAAGCACAGGCCGAACAGGCTGCTACGTCGTGGGCTGGGCCTAAACAAGGCAGACAGTAAGAGTGGAAATCTTTATGAGGTATTTGTTTCCCACAGGTTAAACAATTATTAACTTTTCTGACATCGGCTGAGGCAAGAAAGAGTAAGTAATCTCTGATCCGACAAAGACTGAGGAAAATGGCTGATGCAGACCAACACTTTGGAATCCGGCCGACTGAAGGGCTGCCTGACGACAGGACAACCCAGTTGTTATGACTGCAGATGCATCCATAAAGGACATCCATGGACCAAGTCATTTTCTTGGCACACAGGATTAAAGCCAAACTATGCTTCAGATAAACTCCAGTCTGATTAGCAGCTTTTAAATGATGGAACTGACATGGGAAGGTGATAGTGAAGTTGCGGATGCTGACTCTCCACATCAGAAGGACAAGGTCTGACTGGCCACTGGGAAGGAACATGATGCCCAGGCTTACCTAGTTGTGCAAACTGATGCAGCTTGAGATGACATGCATGGAGGCATGAGTGTATCTCTTGGTTATCAGCAACAGTAAGAGCAATGAATTTATTAACAGCTTCTAGCCTTAAAGGTAATAAATGGGCCAGGAAGGTGAGCGGGGGAGGACGGTGTGATGTTCAGAGTTGGTTAAAGGGGTAAACACATGGACCGATCTCTCCCTTTCTCACACTTACAAAGTACTTTAAAAATGTTCCTTTCAGAAAAGCAAATGACAGACATGACTATATGAAGTGGTAATTCAGCTGTATCCAGTGGTATTACTTAAACTAAAATATCTGAGCTGCACTCCCACTTCAAGGCACCTTCTCCAATCAATTATCAATATCATGGACTTGGCTCAGTTCAACCACTAAACTGGTAACTGGCGTGGAAATTTCCTACTGCAGTATCTGAAATATTGTTGGTCCCCTACCCTATACTGTAATGCATTAAGTATTACTGGTGCCCTACCCTATACTGTAATGCATTCCGTATTATTGGTCCCCTACCTATACTCTAATGCATTCCGTATTATTGGTCCCCTACCCTATACTATAATGAATTCCTCCTATATCAGCCAGCCACTGTTTTTGGCAATGAAGGCATGAATAGTAATTTCCAAGACTTTAGCTCTTTGTCTCACGGTTCTATCAATGCTTATGCCAATGGTACATGCTCATGGTTGCTATTAGTAAAACCACAGCATTAATTCACCCCTGCAAGCGAGCTTGTACATCAGTGCACTTCAGTCAGGTATTAACTATTTAGCAAAAGAAAAGGTAACATTGCTGCACTTGTACAGTTTTAATTGGCCTCAAAAGGTATTGGATAACGCTTATCAAATGATATATAAAAAACAGTGTATACCAAGATTATCTATTCCTCATTCTGAAGGAGGTCCGGGCCTCCTTGAAATTAATTAAATGCATAGATCTGCAATTGTAGGACTGCATACACATCTGCTGACTGCACCAGATCCAAACATAGTGAAAGTTTTAAAACATGAGAATAAGTCTGACGACTTCCCTGCTTAGATTAGTAGAAGCATATCAATGTCAAATGGGAATGAAAATTAAACAAGAGGTGGACAAAAATTAGGAAGTAACAGAATGTGCAAAAAAAAAAAAAAGAGAGAATATAAGAAGAAGGATAAGATGAGAAGGCATGACGTGGAAAAGGCATAGACATAGTTGCAAGTAAACAATACTCTTGGGACAACCTCATGTCAGTCAGGATCTGGAGCAGGAATGGTTAAGAAGAGGTGAATTTAAACCAAAAGATGAAAAGTTAATATTGGTAGCTTAGTACTGTGGACTACGTACACGTTTGTTTCTTCCACGTGTTTAACGGACTTTGTATACTGACAAATGTAGGTTCAGTAAAACAGATCTGGAAACAGTAGCACATCTGGTTGCAGGGTGTGATACACTAATGGCAGACGGCCTGTATACTGAAAGGCATAATAATGTGGCAAGGCTGTTGCACTGGGGATTTACAGTACTGAAGCAGCTGAGAAGCATTGGAAAGATGAGCCACAAAGCATTACAGAGAATGATGACGTTTATATCACGTGGCATCACCCGTGACCAATAATTCAAAAACACATAGATGTGAGAAAACCAGATACAGTAGTCCATGAAAAGAAGACAAAATTAGTACTGCTCACTGAAATACCCACCGATTATAGTACCTTCCATTCAGAGTACCACAAAGTCATAATATGCCAGGATTTCAAGGCAGAAACAAGGGCCATGTGGAAGAGGGATATCTACAGAGTTGCAGTAATAGTAGGACCAATGGGTTCATACCTCTCAACTGTACCGAATTCATCAGTATTTACCAGTTTTAAGGGCAAAACAATGGGTTGCTATGAATTTCTGAGTGGCCTCTTCAATTCATAGGTTCATAGGCTGGTACTAAGCTATCAGCCCTAGGGCCTATACAAGCCTAGCCATAACAATTCCCTGGCTATTTCCCCAATTTATTTTTTTATTTTTATTTACAATTTTAAATTATATCTGATTTCACCACACATCTCCAGCATATCCCGCAACATCATCAATATGCAGGGGTGTGTGTGTGATGGCATCAGCTTTATGAGGCAGTGCCTGACTCCATGACATACTCGGAGACTGGAGTGGAAGTTTGGTAGTAGTTGTAGGACTGAGGGAGAACTGACGTTTTGTCATCTGCATGGAGCTTGCAGATAAGAGTTTTATGTAAGTTGAAGAAATTAGCCAGTTTTCTGATGTATGTACAGCGACTACCATAATGTAAATTAGTGACATTCTGTGTCATTATTTTTATTGGCTTGGCCGTTACTCATCTTAAGTTCGTGATGCTTGGCATTGTCTAAATGTTCTTATATCTCTAATCTTTGTGGATTTTGTCTGTTTTGAGTACCATTGTTGTTATTAATGACTACAATTTTTAGTATATACTTCCACATATAACGAGCGCGCACACAAATTGTTTTAATGATATAGTAGGATACTCATGTCAGGTGACTTTACAAATGATGTGCTCGTGTTTCACGTAACACCACACAGCCAAGATAAACAGTGTTTCTGTTAATTCTTTTACATGTCTTATAGACGGAATTAAGGAAAACTGCAGATTACCAATGTGGTCTTTGACATTATCTGTTTCAGTGTGCGGTAGCGGGAGGTAAAAATATTAAAATAACTAAAAACATCTTTACATGGGGATGTTGTTCAGAAAAGCAATTTTTTTTTTGCCAGCTTCACTCACTTGAGTGGGTTTATCTTAGTAATGTGTGACTAGGTACCACGCAATTTGCACATGGGATTTGGCCTTGCTGCTCGTATAATTTCTAACTTTTCATAGACCTGCTCAAGTAAAGAAACTAAGCACATAAATTTTATTTTATTAGCTGTGTGCTTTTTTGGTATGTGAATATCTCATCTTGGAACTAAGAAAGTGTTCAACATTTGGACCTCCTGTTATGATTTCAGCAGTTTAGAGGTTTACCTGACGTTAAGGTAACAATGCTGTACACACAGTGCATTCAGAATAGTTTGCACAGTTGTCGTAGGTGAGCATGCTTCATTTCTTTCCTCAGGGACACTACCGCTATTTGCTGGGGCACCAGTGTGAGTAAAAGTTTGTGTGTGTGTGTGTGTGTGTGTGTGTGTGTGTGTGTGTGTGTGTGTGTGTGTGTGTGTGTGTGTGTGTGTGTGTGTGCGCGCGCTGTCATGCAAGTATGTATTTGTTCAACTGTATACTGGTTATTTATTTTTTTTAAATAAACTTTTCTTCACATGCTACCAATAAAAAGTGGTTCCCAATTCCATCTCTGTCAGATTTTCCCAGTAAATACAAACTAACTTGCAAAAGAAGTCTGTAGCTTTAACTGCTGTCGCTATTTATTGTCTACAGTTCAATACTTGTTTTACAAATAACCACTAATTTTAAGGGGGAGAGAGAAAAATGTTTGTTCAAAAATCAGGGGCACTTTAATGCCTGTAACTTTAACTTGCTTGTAATGTCACCATGCACCAATAATGCATGCAGACCTCTAACAAATGCTCAAATGGCTATTAAATTGTACGGTCTCAGTCTCAGACAATCAAAATGGTTCACTTAATTACATATATAATGTAGATCTCAATTTACTGACAAGCTAAGCTACAAAATCGAGCTAAGATACACTCTCCATCTGACCATGCTGAGTTGCAGAACTACCTTTTACTTTCTCCAACTTGTTTTTAGTACCAGGCTTACACTGAAACACCCTTTCCTAATCAATAGCAGGCTGCAGTGCCTAAGAAGGCATCCTAGGTGGCTATTAGACCAAGCTGCTGCTACCGCTGCCTTCAAATATAGAAGAGTTGTTTTAGTACTCATTTTTAGTGTAGAAATGTGAACTCGCTCAGACAATTTTTAAGGGATATTACAAGAAACTCTGCACATCGTGCTACCAGTGTGTTTTTTTTCTTCTATAAAGTTTTTTCCTTTTTTAATATACTAAATTTCATGGTCAACAATATAGAACTGACCTTGTTACAAGCAGAACACGGACCCAAATGAAGTGGTGGATTAAATTACTTTGACAGCATCCCCCGCTGTCAGACATGAATATTGTCCTTACTGGAAAAGCTTATAATTTAAATGGCTGAAGATGCCTCTCCATGTTGCTCAGTGGATGGTCGTTTTTGCACTTCCTAGGTTCCTTTGAACCCCTTGCCTATGATTTCGATAAACGTTTGTTGGATCTTTCTGGCAACTGTAGATGCTCGGACTCTTGGACCGTGAGATATAAACAGACTTTGTATATTTTATATAACCAGCTTGTCAACACTGTTCTGCAGATACACCAGATGGCAAATAATAAACAGTACGTGTCCTCCGTTTGCTTTTTATACCTTTTACATTGCTTTATGTAGTGTTATGGCTTTCAGTTTTACCAGGAATATACTGCAGGAAGCAGTGTCAAATGGTGTGCAACTTCCCACCTAGGCTGGTGCCCAGTCCAAGAAATGTGGCCACTTTAGTGAGACAGAAACAGTATAGTATGAATCACCACTGCTTGTGCAAAACTGGTATATTTTAGTAGAATTATACATGTAAGATTATCTATAAACTGCAGAACCTCTGAGTTCCTATATAAAAATCTATTCATTCTGACGTCAGTGTTAACGCACATTTATACTCACTACAAAGGAGAAAAGCATAACACATGGAGATCTATGTTCCTCATTCTTTGATATCTATGTCCTCAAGCTTTCAGAGCAAGAAATCTGGACAAAACCAAAAAAAAATTTGGGACAAAGGCCCAAAAATAGGGACAGATTTTAAATATTGCTCCTGTAAACTCAAATAGTTGCTAGAATAACAGGTTTTGCATCATTGTGATTTTTCTGAGGGATACGAAGTCTAAAATTCAAATGTCTGCCATTATTTATTATTTACTGACTTCAATCTTTATGCTGGTATCCCACAATTCCATCAGAAGGGGTTGGGTTACATGATTTATATGCAATTTTTATGCTAGTCAGCACCCTGATTTTTGGCCAGCTGTACCTATTTTTCATGGGTCTTTGTCCAGATTTTTTATGTTTCCAGGTTGAGAGGTATGAATGGTTCTCATAAAAAGAATTTACAGTTGTATTTAGATATGCTATCAATATATGTAATGCCATAGGAATTACTGAAGTGGCACACTGCAGGTGCTGCAAATGGCACTTTTGGCTAAGATCAAAGATTGAAAAAAATACTAATTTCATGAATTTTAATTATAATTTGATTTATGAATGGGGTCCATTCCTGTCATGGTACTTAAAACCCAAAAGGCTTGAAATTAAACCAGAGACCATTTTCTAAATGACATTCTTTCTGGTATCGAAAAGCTTGCACAGTATATATATATATTGAAAAGCTTGCACAGTATATATTACACCTATGTGAACTTTCCAAACCAACAACTATTTTATAGGTTCATGGGTGTGTACTAGGCTAACGGCCCTACAGCCTACATAAGTCTAGCCCAAAAAGATTCCCTGGCATCATGCCGCTCAAAGTTACAGGAGAGTTTCATTTTACATGAAACTCTCCTGTAAACAAACTGTCTTTGCTCCTAATTCATCTCTGCAGCTTATTCAGCATGTACTGTTATTTATACGTAGAATTTTTCAGGCTTGTAGCTGTTGTCAGTTGGAACTTTTTTCCTGGCCTTTGCTGAATGAAAATGAGTCCTGTCCAGTCAGAAATTCCAATTTAACAAACCTGAATGAACATTTTTGGAAAGCATACAAATGAATACACTTACAGAATACACTTTCTATGATCATGTAAATAAAATAAATCCTGTAAGTTCCATTAATGTCTAGAAGGACATTATTTATATTCAAACAATTAACAGCGATGCTACTATGCAAACGCTTACTGTTGTTGCTGTCTTTCGGCTTTTCCCGGTTAGGGGTCGCCACAGCGGAACTCCGATCCATTAATGATTGGCAGTAGATTTTCACAAACGGCGAGGTGCCAGCTCGACGTTTAACCTTTAATGAAGGCACGCCCATTTACGCATGTCTTTCGAATGCCCACCCAACCGCAGGGAGGACATGCAGACTCCACACAGAAGGCACTCCCCGCACTCCAACCGAGAATCGAACGCTTACTAATTTCATGTTATATACTTGTCAAAGCTTGGGAATAGGTAAGCAAATTTACAAAACATTAAAAGTATTTCTGCAATACATTTTAATTTATAATTTAGTAACTTCTTAACTGAAAAACTGAACTGGTCATCATGGACCCTTTTCAGTCACAACCTGGGCCACAAGAGGAAAGGTAAATGCAATATCTACAGAAACTCCAGATTAGCTGATGAACCAGCATGTTTTTCTGACACGGGAGGAAATCAGGGCATCTGCTGAAAATTTAACCAAATACAGGAGAATATGCAAATTCCACCCAGAGAGCGACTGCAGTTCAGAACTGAATCCTGAACCATGGAGCTGTAAAGCAGAGATTGTATTCGCTGAACTACTGTGCATATTTACTGGTAGGCCTGTATTGCCCTTATGCTTCAATGAGGAATGCAGTGCAATTCAGAGAATTACTGTGAAAGCAAAGTCTTGTACTGAAGTAATTCCCTTATGTGTCATTATACTGTTCTGCCTGTTCTAGGAGAGGACGAATTCAGTTAATAGTAAGTTCCAAAACGGTTATCAAGGATTAACAACTGCTCACAAAGAATACCCGACACAACTGTCATCCAGTAAAATATTTTACATATCTGTCTGACCCCACCCCCATATTTGGGGTTATACATATTTTATACATATGCCCATACCTACACAAAATATTTTAATTTTTTAAGTGGGTAGGTGTGCTGTTCCAAGGTCTCTACATTCACAATCAGGGTATAAGGCAAACTCATGACTTTATGAAAAGTAACTGGGAAAAGCGGAAAAGACAAACAACAACAACCAAGTTACATTGTGTAAACCAACAAAGGTGGGAATAATTCTACATATAAATATAAAACATAGCAATATAAAAACAAAAAGAAACATGCAGCTATTATATCAGATATAGTAAAGTACTGTAAAAACTTAAAAACATGTTCTATGCATTGCACAGTTATAAGAGCAATGATACGGTCTTGGATCTTGACTATTACCCAGAATGAAGTAGCAGTCTCCGGGGAGAAGTGGCACTGCTAGTCCCGGTGTCTGTATGTCCCATGCTATCTTCAGGCCCACATGCCAAAGAGCTGGATTTCTGCCTTTCAGATCTTCCACATTTTCATCACCATCAGTCTCCAAACCTAAACAGCAAAAATAAATAGTGCTGACATAAGTTAGACAATAAGCAGAAACCATAACAGTTAAACACATTTTTATTTCAAGAGCAGCTCTGGATATTACAAACAGTCTAGTACTCAGCAAGGGACTTTATTAATGATTTAGTCCCTCTGATCAGGGAGGGATTTATCTGCTGAGGATTCATGGAAAATAATATTACTAGCCGACTGAATTTTATCACTGCTTTTACACAGTAAAAATTAAAGCTAAAATCAGACAGGAAAGATATGAACATGGAAAAAAAAAAAAAAGAAAAGAGAAAAAACATGCGAAAGAATACTTCTGAAAGTTAAAGGAAAAAAGTAATGCTACAGGCTGGGTGGATCGGAGTACAACAGGTAACATGCTTCTGACCTTCCATCATAAATACTGACAAAATTAAAGTCCCTCTGAAAAAGTCACAGGTGCATTACTATCTCATTTTAGTTGATATTTACCAAGCACTACCTTCTCAGCAATGTATTATGTCACTTATTCACCATCTTAATTATTCAAAATTTGGATATCGTAACATTGAGCATTCAAGTCTTACCCATAAATAGTTTATACAATCATAAGCCAGGTTCCACTGTAGATAAAATACTTGTCCACAGCATTTATTTTACGGGGGGTGGGGGGTGAGGCTTCACTGCACAATAAAGACGTGTCACTGGAGAGTCTTTTAACTCATATGTCAATACATGTTCAATTTTTACACGTAATTCATAAATCAGACCCGACATCTGGAAAGAGCAAGGTTTGCAGGGTTTAGTACACAAAGACATGGTGGTGTCTTTTAAATATTTCCCTTTTTTCCTTTGATTACTTAACACTGACTTATCTGCTAACAGAAATATACTTTCTGTGGCCTTCTTTTTATTTATTTTTTAGTTTTAATACAATGAAAAGTAGCATCCTAAAGAAAGGGAGACAGAAGAAAAGAGGTCCCCAAAAAATTAAAAAAAAAAAAAGAAAAACTGCAAAGGGAAGATAAAGACAACCAGAACCACAGAAAACAGTAACACATACCTATTTATATGTTAACCGCATATTACGACTGTCAAATAATATATATCATTTATATTAGTTTACACAATAAAGACTTCAGTCACCTTTTAGAAAGTCAGTTGCTTAAGAAACTGAATCGGGAGAGGCAGAAAGCACGTTGCCTCTCTAATAATGACAGGCACAACAGAAAATTATGAAACGTATATAAACTGCTATATTATATCATAACATAGTTCAAACGTGCACAGTGCAGACAGAGAAAGAGACAAAATCCCGTTAAAAATGTAACTCTTATCTCTAAATATGGTTACTCTAAACATAAAGTTACTGCTTCCAAGTCTGGCAATACTGCTATGCAAATTGCTTTTCTGGTACCATATATTTGCAAGGCTATTTTTTTTAAGTATCTAATTTATGCTTTATTAAGCATACAATGATTAATCGTGACAAGTTATATATATTAACTGCCCCTCACTGAACATAATTTGCCAAACAAGTCAATATTTTACTCAAGGTTTACAAAGCAAAAATCTGTAATTCTGTGTATCAGTTGCTGGATTTGTTTTGGCCTGACAAATCCTTGGCCATACTAGACACACACTGCTCCAGGCTATTCTGTTCTACAGTATACAAATAAGGAAACTAATGCAATGAAAAAAATCAATATTAAAGTCTTTCAAGGGCTTTCATATTTTCTTCCCCTTAATCTACTGAGATAAACTGTAATAATTTCAGAAAGAAATTATCTCAGAAAGCTGCAAACAACATTGTCTTTCATTCACTGCTAATGCGACACAGCACAGAAATTATAAAAAAGGGGGCAACTGGGGTAACCTTTGTGGGTTAATTATGTGTCTGCTACATAATGTCCCCCTCCCTCTCTTTGGCTGCTACATTGCTCACAATATGGCAACAATAAAATATAGAACTAAAATCAGAGAGGCCAGTTTCAATCAAAGTTTCCTGGGGTCTCCTCATAAATCCAGCACCTTTGGAATGTGCTCATTAAAATGAGTTATTTTTTGCAGTTTGATAAATTTTTTATTGCTTAAGTACAGAGTTCAAACAGTGCACAAAGCCCACATTTCTAAAGGCACCATATAGTTACCTACAGCACTAGTAATTGATAGCTATTACCAAATTATCAAGGAAACAAAAACAGGGAGAGCTGTTATTTCTGTGCAAATTTTTTTTTCTTCAATCAGCTTACAGATTATTTTCAATGTAACACTCGCAACTATACTGAAGCATTTATAAAGTATACAAATATGCAGTTATACAATATGGTAAGCAATGTAACAGCTGCCCCTCCTTACCATATGGATCCTGTTCTGCCATGCTCTACCTGGCATGTGATACAAGGAAAGTGTACTTTTGCAAACCTTAATGAACAAGTATGAAATGGGCATATGAGCAGATGTTCCAGGAAAACCAAGGACAATGATAAATGTTATTAAGGACTAGACTAGCTGAGAACTATGTCTGAAGAGAGGATGAGTATAGAACTGTGCTTCATGAGGTGGAAAACAAAAAGGAAATTTGACATCATACTAAATGCAAACCAGATTTTATCTAAAAATAGGGTTTAGAATGCGGAAGAGTTAAATGACACAGAAAGTGGTCATTATAGTGCAAAGAGTGTACAAAATTAAGAATTAACAGCTGTATGTTTCTTTGAGACATTTAGTTGTTGTACCAGTGGTCAGTGTCATATTAAAACCTTATGCATTACTTCAAATGTTTATGAAGCATCTAGGTTTAAAGTCAAAGGAGCAGAAATGTAAACGATAGCAGAGCACAAAAATTATAACACAGAAATGTATTTATTTTTTGTTAACTGGCATTGAACACTGATCCAGATGGACTGCTTTTAGGCTCAGTCTAGATGAATATAAACAGCATAATAAACATAAAGCAGTTAAATGGGAAACCATAAAGCTTTAAAGGAAAAATGATGGTGCAGCTGATGTAAATACTATGTAAATCACAAGACATACAAAACGATCATCAAGAAATACAAATATCCAACTGCGCATTTACAGTACGCACAAAAAAGAAAAAATACATTATTTTCGTGAAAAGCAACAGCGACACTTACAAATGAAGGAACTTGCTATGTTCTGAGTTACATAATGAAACAGACTTTTTCTTGTGTAGAAACTGTGCCCCTCACCTTATATTAGGCTAATACAGCTAAAAGGAATAACATCGTTGACTATGTAGCATTTTTCAACTCTTTTTCTAAATTGTATTACTTGATTAACTTTATAACATTTCCTTTCATAACACAAACAATGCAGCAATATTTGTCTTAATGTATTTTTAATTTGTATATGTTACATACTCCCTTTTTTACCAGTTACAGACTCATAGGCTGCTCATAGGCTAATGACCACTAATGCCCCCTGCAAGCCTAGCTGTGAACCTTGAACCATTTGGGTCCCGAGTATCATGGGCATCTATATGAGAGGGGAAGCATGCTAGTAGGGAGGTAACTCAGGATTTGTAAAGGTGGATGTTAGTTAGGATAATGCTTTTCTTATTGATGGCCTCTGTTCATAAATGACATAGGGGCCAGACCGGGGGTAAAGTTACGATTTCCCATCCAGTTGTCAAAGTTTTATCTGAATTGGGTCAGACATGAACTCTGACATAGATGGGGAGCCTATTCCATAGTGATGGGATCCTTTAGGACACAAATCTGTCTCTCCAGCATGATCTCTTTATGTCACATACAAGTTCAGCTCCCAGAATCTAATGTTCCTGGTGCTCTTCGGTTTGCGCATGTGCAACAGATCCATCAGGACTGGGACTGAGAAAGCCCTGTAAGCCAAGCAAAGATTCCCTCTCAGCAAACAACCTGTAGGAGACTGAATACAGAGGCAGACGCCTTTAGGTGATCAGTGTAAGACAGGGTATTCATACCCTGAATTAGCCTGGTGAGAAACCATTGTGGGCATCCCAACTGTTTATAAAACTACATTGTGGCAGAAAATAAACAAGTGAGGTGCAGCCCACCCACCTTAAGTAAACAAACAAGACTAACCAAAAACAAAAGTAAGCTGAACTGTCTCCATGCCTGTAGGAGAAAGTCACTAGCAAAAGACTGAAGTAATGTACTTTCAAGAAACTTTGGGTGTTGCTTTTCTCCTTGAGTGAAAATATTAAGCTTTATTTTTACTGAAAGATGCAAGGCTGGGTTTACAGGAAAGGCATTTTGAGTAACCAAAATATTCTGAATGCAGTTTTCTGTGGAGGTCCGGGGAGAAAAGCTCCGACAAAAATATAGCAGAAA